>NC_068311.1:1824400-1889400 GCF_025860055.1 Xyrauchen texanus | reverse complement strand
TGACAATAAAGTGAGACCTGATAAGATAAGATCGGGGTTCAAGCCCCAGCACCACCAAGATGCCACTGTTGGGCCCTTGAGCAAGACACTTAACTCCAGGTTGCTCCAGGGGGGATTGTCCCTGTAATAAGTGCTCTGTAAGTCGCTTTGGATAAAAGCATCTGCCAAATGCAGAAATGTAAATGTAAATGTAAGATAAAGATCTGATTTGATTAATATCATAGAATTCATGATTTATGCTTTAATGGCACTGGGATCGGTCAGTGTCAGTAGTGAGCTGCAGTACTCAGTGTGGTCGACAGGTGCCAGTAGTGAGCTGCAGTACTCAGTGTGGTCGACAGGTGCCAGTAGTGAGCTGCAGTACTCAGTGTGGTGGACAGGTGTCAGTAGTGAGCTGCAGTACTCAGTTTGATCGACAGGTGTCAGTAGTGAACTGCAGTACTCAGTATGATCGACAGGTGTCAGTAGTGAGCTGCAGTACTCAGTGTGGTCGACAGGTGTCAGTAGTGAGCTGCAGTACTCAGTGTGATCGACAGGTGTCAGTAGAGCGGCGCTGTCTCTTACACAACAGCCACAGAAGAAGAAGAACCCGCATCAGCAGAGAAGACTCTTGTCCGAAGAAACAGCCGCAGTAAAATCATGGAGGAAACCGCGAAAAAACAGAAAAAGCAGACCGAAATCAAGGAGGAGAAGGACAAACAACCGGCGAGCAAAGAGAAGGAGAAGAAAGAGGAGCAGGAGCTGGTAAAAGAGAGAAAAACACACACTTTACAGACAGCGTTTGAATCCGCCTGAGTCACCCTGCAGGCCAAACACTCACAATCTTTCAAAACCAGCATAATTATTCATTATTTATCATTTATTATCAACCCGAATGATCACAAAACTCTTTAAAAGACATTAAGATTAACAATAGCTTTAGTAAATATCACTGCAGGTACTTCAGGCATAAATATGCTATTAATATTCTATAAATGTGTTATAAACATGTTTATTGATTCAGCGAATCTACGTATAGATAAATAGATGTCCTTCAGTGATCTCAGACGTGATATTATTGATCTGATTCGATGTCTAGATGAATAAATCCTCACTAAACCCTGATATGTGTATACATAAACCAGTAGAAGTCCCCATTTAGGTAATAAACGTGTTTATACATGTTTTTTGGGGGGGCCTGAACCATTGTTTATATAATAAAATTGTAGTAGTAACCATGGTTAATTGTGTGGTGAATAAATGGTTAAACTATAGTTACTGTAGTGAATCTATGGTTAATTTTTGTAAGTGTAAACAAAACAAAAGTCTAATAATTTTCAGTTTTTGCTAAAAAAAATAACGACTTGAATTATGACAAAAAATATTATTTTAAATGTCCCATTTTAACCATTTATAATTGTATTAAATTAATAGAAGTATTGGTATCGGTGTCGACGATATCAAAAATGTGTATGCAAATTGCCTCTTTGCCCCGCCTTAAAAACCAGTCTAATCTCAGAAATATTGCCGTCTGTCATTTTATAAATAATTTACATTTTAATGTTATTCTTGCATGTTTGGGATATTTTAAACAGTGTGACTCTTTGGTTGCTAAAGTCACGTGACTTGGTCAGTTACTCTCTGAAGATTCGGAAATGTTTCAGTGTTGTTAAAGGGACAGTTCACCCAAAAATGAGAATTCTCTCATCATTTACTCACCCTCATGCCATCCCAGATGTGCATGACTTTCTTTCGTCACCAGAACACAAATGTAGATTTTTAGAAACATATCTCAGCTCTGTAGGTCCATATAATGCAAGTGAATGGTGAGCAGACCAATAGAAGTCCACATTTAGGTAGTAAACATGATTATTCATGTTTAATTAGCTCACTTCCAAGTATGGCAAAAAGACTCCCTTTGGGGACCTATCATAGGTAAACTAATTACAATTATTATTTGTTTAATTCTGTAATTTGTAGTTTTCTTTTAGGATAAATGCTTGTGTTAATAAGTCTAATTATTTAACATTTAGTCATTTAGCAGATTATAGTTATTAGTTATTATTCTAATTAGCATTACAGAATATGAGGCGGTCAGTAAACGTGTCTGTGATATTAAATGATTGTTCAGTGTGTAAAACATATTTTGTGTGTGTTTTTGCAGTCAGAAGAAGACAAACAGCTACAGGAAGAGCTGGAGATGCTCGTGGAAAGACTCGGTGTGAGTTGGGGGTGTTGCTTGCTTGCTTATTTATTTGCATGTAAACTCTTACTCAGAAATGTTTGTTTCATGTGTTTTTAAGACAAAATGAAATAAAAATGGAACCTCTTTACTAGAGGTAGCCCAATATATTGGTTTTACCGATTGATCTGTGCCGATAGTTTTTTTGGAACGCCCAATTCCCGCTACTTGGTTGGTACTTGTGGTGGCGCGGTTACTTGCCTCAATCCGGGTGGTGGAGGACGAGTCTCAGTCGCCTCCGTGTCTGAGACGTCAATCCGCACATCTTATCATGTGACTCGTTGTGCATGACACCGCGGAGACTCGCAGCATGTGGAGGCTCACGCTACTCTCCACGATTATAATTTGTCATATAATTTTCAAAAATTATATGACAAATTATAATTTCGTTATTTTACTAACCCAACTAATGACTCGTCGGCGCTTTATCAGTAGGTTGCACGACACGTGAAGCTTTTTTTTTTTTTTAGCTTTCACTTAAGAAGAGTTGTGCACTTTTTATTTTAATATATCTCTTTACATAAATACTATTTTCCACTTAAAAACTATAATTTCGTTATTTTACTATCCCAACTGACTCAACCGCGCTTTCCAATAGGTTGCACGTAAGGGGGAAAAATATTTCTTCCACTTAAGAAGAGTTGTGCACTTTTAAGCACCTTTTTATTTTAATATATCTCTTTACATAGATATTTTTTTTTCTACTGAAAAACTATAATTTCGTTATTTTACTAGCCCAACTAATTAGTAGCCTACTCATCCAGGCTTTTTAATATATTAGCCTAAGAAAAAAAGTCAGTCTTTGGGCAGCCTTCTTGCGAAGAGAGCAGCCACAGCCACACTCACTGAGGAGCAAAAGGTTGAGGCAGAAATGACTACCTGCAGGAAATGGCCATTGATGGGGAAGAGGACGACAAAATGTTTCCGTTCATTGCAAGATTAGGTCTTCAGCACAGCGGGTAGTGTAGTTACTCCAATCCGCAGCTTATTAAAACCAGATAAAGTGAATATGTTGGTATTTCTGGCCAGAAACATGGAAATTTAAACATGGTCTATGGTGAAAGATATTAGACTTCTTTACGCATTTTTCGCCATCCGTTGCGGAGCTATTCGATTTTGCATATTATTTTGTAAACGTTCATTTGTGTAGTTCAGATGACCACTTTACAATATTTCAATAACATCATTTATTTTGTAGCCTGTGCTGAAGTTAATTGTGCTGCTAATTATAAGTGAAATGTTAATGCCGAGTTTCGGTCTGAGTGTTGTTCCCGTTTTCTTGTTCTTTATTTGTTGTTCTTCTATGTTTTAATAAATGTGTGTTATTCATATTCACCTTGTTTCTTTCATTTGATTTGACATTATGGATTTATGGTCAAGGAAATTGTTCTATAAAAGTATTAACCAGACAAAAGTGATTTGACGTTCGCTGGTCTGGGTTTATCTTAAACTGCCGCTTCAGTGTATACAAGAGCTATGTGACAATGAGCAAGATTTTCTGAGACACTACAACTACTAATAATTCATTAATAAAGGCTATTTTCTTGTAGCCTACAACATAAAATATTTTAATCTAAATGTACAGTGTAAGACATGTAAAAAAAGACAAGCTAAGCTAATGTCAAGATCAATATTTGTGTAGCCTGCCTGACACGGTATTTTCACAGACTAACACGTCACGTCTCTGGCATATACTACAGTATTTAAAGTTTTTAGGTTAACTATAGAAGAGACTAGGATTAGTGAGTCACACTAGCAAGACTCGCAAAAGGGGGCGTGGCATCACGATGGTGGCTCTACATCGTGATGTTGGTCAGCCATCACGATGGACGATGATATCGTCCATCGGCACAACCCTAGTCAGCGTCAATACTCGCTGAGATACCCAGACCCCGATAGTTGCTTTTAGGCATGATCGGTTATCGGCAAAAATAAATGCAGATCGTTTCCGATAGTTTTTTCTCAGCAGAGAAGGTTAAAGGTGGTGGACATCGTCCTGCCGATTTTATACACTAAAGCTTCACGCCAAACCATTTTTATTGACCTGTGGTTTTATTGACGTCAACATGTAATAACCATCTCTAAAACCGCTTGTCTTTTCTGATGATGTCATCAACACCACATGGCCAGAGAAAAATAATATCAACCAACAATGTCTTGCATTACAGAAGATGAATGAGTTGTAAATGCTGTTTCTTGTTGACATCAGTGGCAGTTTTATGGATCATTTTTAAATGCTTTGGCTACTTATGAAATGTCAGATATCAGGCCGCTGTCACACTTGTTTTTATTCCACCTGTCTCTCAGGAGAAGGACACGTCTCTTTACCGGCCGGCTCTGGAAGAATTGCGTCGTCAGATACGCTCGTCCACAACCTCCATGACCTCAGTGCCCAAACCGCTCAAGTTCCTCCGATCTCATTATGCCAAACTCAAAGAGATCTATCAGAACATGGCACCAGGAGAGAACAAGGTGTGTGTCTGTCTGCACTCGTTATGTCAGATATAAGTGTTGAATCATTTATATGTTAATCCCAAAAAGCAACGAGGACATGTTTGTGTACTCTGTATGTCACAGCACTTCTGCGGCGACGTGGTGTCGGTTCTTGCCATGACGATGAGCACCGAGCGAGAGTGTTTGAAATATCGTTTGTTGGGCTCGCAGGAAGAGCTCGCGTCGTGGGGCCACGAATACGTCAGGTACACAACTATCACAATAAAATAGACACACATGCTATCTCAGGCTAAAACCAACCTATCGGTGATGTGTGTACGTGTGCGTTTTCAGACATCTGGCAGGAGAGGTCGCTAAGGAATGGCAGGAGATCGAGGAGGGTGATAAAACTCAAAAGGAAGTTCTCCTGAAGCTCGTTAAAGAGATTGTTCCGTACAACATGGCCCATAATGCCGAGCACGAGGCATGTGACCTGCTGATGGAGATTGAGAGACTTGACATGCTGGAAACGTACATCGATGAAAACGCCTACGCTAAAGTCTGCCTGTACCTGACCAGGTAAGAGACACACACACTTACCCACAATCCCTCTGAACAGACGTCTTTGAGTTTCCTGCTGATCTGATCTACTCTCTCTCTCTCTCTCTGTAGTTGTGTGAGTTACGTTCCCGAGCCAGAGAACTCGGCTCTGCTGAAATGTGCCCTAAACATCTTCCGCAAGTTTAACCGCTACCCAGAAGCCCTCCGACTCGCTTTGATGCTCAACGATGTGGAGCTGGTGGAGAACATCTTTACGTCCTGCAAGGACATGTATGATACACACATAAGCAATATAAAAAAAATGGTGGATTTTTGCCGATAACATTAATTAAGCTGGTGGAAAAGCAGATAACCGATTAATGTCTGTAAGAGATCGACCGACATATCGGTTTAACCGATTAATCGGTGCCGATAGTTGCTTTTTGGAACTATCGGTTATTGGCAAATCCCTTCATCTGGTGATTATATAGGTTAAAGAAAGCTTAATTTGGTAAATACTTAAAAATAGATCATTGTAACCGAGCCAAGTGTCTGTCTTTTCAAAATAAGAGTTCCCGTGTGTTTTGAGGTTTGTTTATAGTTAAAGGTCCCACACCAAATCGTAATTTTTTTCTGGTTATTAGTAGGATTTTGATTGAAAAATAAGCTACATTTGGGATTTTATTCATATCAGACTCTTGTAGCCACTGTGTCTGTGCCCGTCATAATATGGGAAGTCTTAAGAAAATGTTTTAACATTCTATAAATTGATGAAAACGTTTAAAAAATCAGCCGATTAATCGGTTATCGGCCTTTTCCACCACCTTAGATATCGGTATCTGCGAAATCCACTATCGGTCTATCTCTAGTTGTCGAACACTATCTGTGGAGATTTTTTGCTGATATCCGATAGTTCCAAAAAGCAACTAATGGCACCGATTAATCGGTAAAACCGATATATAGGTCGACCACTAGTTATTTATAGAAAGAAATCATAATTAAATCAACCTTTGAAAATCTGAATGTGCCAGACACAGAGAAATAGAAGAAGAAAACAAAAACTATCTGCAACTAATTTTGTCTTTAAGAGATCGACCGACATATCGGTTTAACCGATTAATCGGTGCCGATAGTTGCTTTTTGGAACTATCGGTTATTGGCAAAACCCTTCATCTGGTGATTATATAGGTTAAAGAAAGCTTAATTTGGTAAATACTTCAAAATAGACCGTTGTAACAGAGCGAAGTGTCTGTCCTTTCATAATCAGCTGATTAATCGGTAAAACAGATATATTTATTGACACACATCAGAATTGAATCAACCTATGAAAAACCTGTATGGCTAAACTACTTACCTCTAACATATATTACATTTACTTCATGCATTTGGCAGATGCTTTTATCCAAAGCATTCAGGGTTTACATTCTATTAGTTTGTGTGTTCTCTGGGAATTGATCCCGTTGTCTTGGCTTTGCTAGCGCCATGCTTTACTCGATAGGGCCCGAGCACCGATGGTGTGAGGACCCTTTTGTACTTCTAGGAGTTTATTATTTTTTTCTCCAAATGAATTGCATTTTTGAGGGCCTAAACATACTCGAAATCTCATCAGACTTTTCACATGCATCAGAAGTGCCGAAAATGTACATCTGATATGGGTTTGAGAATTAGGTGTGGCAAAATGGCTCAATAGCGCCACCTACAAACATTCAACGATGTGCCCTTTACGCTACGTTTCACCTACACATACGAAAATTGGTACACATGTGTAACATGCCAATACCTACAAAATCAGATCAACATTATATTTAGTCAGTCTTGATCTAAAGGCCTTAGTGATGTTAAATGACGAAGCTTTGAGTTTTCGTTGAAGGGTGTGTCGGTGGCGGCCTGACAGAGTTAGATATGAAACAAGTCACATTTTTTAGGCCTAAACATGCTCGAAAGATCATGAAACTTTGCACACATCTCAAAATTGGGGAATATTTCCATCTGATACTGGTTTTAGAATTAATTGTGGCAAAATGACTCAATAGCGCCACCTACAAAATTTCAACGAAGCAGCCCTCACGCCACGGTACACCTACACGTAAGAAAATTGTTAGGCATATGTAACATGTCACCATGTACATAAAAGTCTCTTAGAACCATATCCTAAACCCAACAGGAAGTCAGCCGTTGTGATTTTCGCTCAGTTTTTGCCATTTTCAGGCCTCGTACTTAAACTCCTCCGAGAGATTTCATCAGATCAACATCATATTCAGTCAGACTAATCTAAAGATTAGTTTAGCGATGCTAAATTGTGAAGCTTTTGAGTTTCCTTTGAACGGCGCGGCCGTGGCGGTCTGACAAATTCGATGTTTCACATGAAACAGGAAGTTGTTGTAACTCAAACATACAATGTCCAATCTGCTCCAAACTTCACATGTTTGATAAGAGTCCCGGCCTGAACACTTCTATATGCCAATATTCAGCTATAGTCATAGCGCCACCTACTGGCAATTGGAAATGACATGTTTTACACTGTGATACACTCTTAACAACATTTAAGTGCTAAAAAATGCTTAAACAAAATTGGAGTGACATTCCCCTGGCACAGCAGCCCCAACGTGCACCTGCGTGCACCCGTTCATCGCTTTAATTGACCATATATCCCAAACTATTCGGCCACTGATGGTACCATGTCCGTGTGTGTTTGCAGTATCATTCAGAAGCAGATGGCATTCATGTTGGGTCGACACGGCATGTTCCTGGAGCTTAATGAAGACGTGGAGGATAACGAAGATCTGACAGAGATAATGTCCAACGTTCAGCTCAACAGCAACTTCTTAGCCCTCGCTAGAGAGGTAAACACACATGTATATGCCTTGCGTTATCAAGTACACTTCTCCCATTATCTCCACTGGAGTACACCCCAAGAAATAAAAACAAGCATCAAAAAATAATGAAGTAGCTTTTACATATTTGATCATCTTGAATTTCTGTTCTTTCCTCTGTAGCTTGATATCATGGAGCCAAAAGTGCCAGATGACATTTATAAAACTCACCTGGAGAACAACAGTAAGAGCTTCATTCACGTCTCGTTTAGGATATCATGGCACGTCTTTGGCACGTGTTTTATTGCCCCTCTGTTTCTCTTTCAGGGTTTGGCGGCAGCAGCTCTCAGGTGGACTCGGCTCGCATGAATCTGGCCTCCTCGTTTGTGAACGGTTTTGTTAATGCCGCGTTCGGCCAGGACAAACTGCTGACAGAGGACGGAAACAAGTGGCTCTACAAGAACAAGGACCACGGTGTGAATAGCACCATCTCTGAGCATATAAACAATAGACAAACTCTTCAATTCACAAATCCTGATCGATGTGTTTTTATGTGTGTGTGTCGTAGGCATGCTGAGTGCCGCAGCGTCTCTAGGAATGATTCTGCTGTGGGACGTGGATGGCGGTTTGACACAGATCGATAAATATCTTTATTCATCTGAAGACTATATCAAAGTACACACTTTACTATTTGAATACATTATTAAACCCTCTCGACACACACACACACACACACACACCTGAAGAATCCTATTAATGGCTAAATGTTTTTCACATGACTGATAATGTTTGTGTCTCTCCAGTCGGGGGCGCTGTTGGCGTGTGGTATCGTGAACTCTGGCGTTCGTAACGAGTGTGACCCCGCGCTGGCGCTTCTCTCAGATTATGTCTTGCATAACAGCAACATCATGAGGATCGGATCCATTTTTGGGTAATTCAAAAACAACATTGTCATTGAAATTGTGATTTCCAGGCTTTTCTGTATTGAATGATGTTTTTGTGCTTCAGTTCAGCTGTAATTATAATTAGGGCTGTGCCGATGCAATCTTATATCGCTTATGATACTGTATTGAAACTTTAGATCCATGTATCAATATTTATATTAAATTATTTGTGTATGCATATCATGTAAACGCACAACAAAGTTGGCACACTGTTACTCCAAATCAATTAAACCTCTTGATACGCAATCACCCGCACGTGGTGGTGACGTCACTCTGCTTACATTTAATATATCATTTACTGTCTAGAAATGTAATTAATGTTAACAAATGATACATCTTGTCAAAGGTCTAAGGGTTCAACATTGATATCTGAGCTCTGTTTCACGATAGCAATCCTCCATAAACAGCGATTTAGTTATTTGTGTCAGGAGTACAAATGAAAACATGCGATATCAAAACGGGACTTTTATTATGAAAACATGCGATATCAAAACGGGACTTTTATTATGAAAACATGCGATATCAAAACGGGACTTTTATTATGAAAACATGCGATATCAAAACGGGACTTTTATTATGAAAACATGCCATATCAAAACGGGACTTTTATTATGAACACATGCCATATCAAAACGGGACTTTTATTTTGAAAACATGCAATATCAAAACGGGACTTTTATTATGAAAACATGCCATATCAAAACGGGACTTTTATTATGAACACATGCCATATCAAAACGGGACTTTTATTATGAAAACATGCGATATCAGAACGGGACTTTTATTATGAAAACATGCGATATCAAAACAGGACTTTTATTATGAAAACATGCGATATCAAAACGGGACTTTTATTATGAAAACATGCCATATCAAAACGGGACTTTTATTATGAACACATGCGATTTCAAAATGGGACTTTTATTATGAAAACATGCAACATCAAAACGGGACTTTTATTATGAACACATGCGATTTCAAAACGGGACTTTTATTATGAAAACATGCGACATCAAAATGGGACTTTTATTATGAAAACATGCAACATCAAAACGGGACTTTTATTATGAAAACATGCAACATCAAAACGGGACTTTTATTATGAACACATGCGATTTCAAAACGGGACTTTTATTATGAAAACATGCGACATCAAAATGGGACTTTTATTATGAAAACATTCAACATCAAAACGGGACTTTTATTATGAAAACACGATCGCCAGATGAATCCAGTTCAACACACTTGAGTCAATCGTCCATGACAAGCGTTCATTAAAAACATCCAATCGCACTTTTTGTCCATAAAAGTGATAAATGTGAGACATATTGATATATTCTCCATTGTTTACATGAGATCTCGCCTTCGTCTTCGTTCTTCAACAAACTGCAATCTGAGAGGATTCATGTTGTAAAACTGTTTATGATCTGATATATTAGTCTCATAAACAAAACCAGCCCGTCTCCAAAGTCTATTTATAAAAATGTGGCGTAGTTTTATTCATAATAGTCGAGCAGTGCCGTCAGATTTAGTGTCGTCTTGAGAGGCGGAGCTTAATTTGACTCTGAACACTTCCAGAGATTTTACAGAGTTAAAAGCTTCCAGGAACCTAATTTATTATTCGATCGTCTTCAAATTTGAAACGTAACTTCTTTAGACATGTGGTTTTGAGAACATTGAATTTCTGGGTTGTCTTGGCACTTTTGTTATCTTTTTTTTAGATTATAAAAACATGTTCAGCACAAAATATTTCCATTACTATAAACTTCAGCTTCTCTAACTTTAAGAAATAACAACAAATATTAATTCTGAAACTTGGGAAATAAAGCCCAAAGTGTCTTCTTTCAAAAGAGACCACAACTGTGTCCGTACTCCAAAGGGTCCCGCAAATACAACCATTTCAGTTCAGGTCATTTTCATACTTTGTGCTCAAAAAGGGGGCGTTCAACAGGTTAAGTGAAACAAAGGAGACAAACGCTTCAACAGACGCCATTGTTGCACTGGTGCCACAGTTGTTTTACCCCAGACTAAAAGTCATTGGAATATTTTGAGTGTTTTACCTTTAAACTCGACCGTGACCCCTGCCTGTGTGTGTAGGTTGGGTCTTGCGTACGCTGGCTCTAACAGAGAGGATGTTCTCTCTCTGCTACTTCCTGTCATGGGAGATTCAAAATCCAGCATGGAGGTACGTGTGTGTTTGCCGCTGATTCCTCCCATATACAGTTGCGGCATCTGCGTGTTTCTGTGTTTGATTAAACTGTGTGTGTGTGTGTGTGTGTGTGTGGTGTGTGTGTTTGCAGGTTGCTGGTGTCACTGCGCTGGCATGCGGTATGATCGCCGTTGGTTCCTGTAATGGTGATGTCACTTCCACCATCCTGCAGACCATCATGGAGAAGAGTGAACAGGAACTTAAAGACACTTACGCTCGCTGGCTGCCGCTCGGACTCGGACTGAACCACCTCGGTAAGACGGGGAGCTCAAGTTTGACATAAATCACTAATAGATCACTCAATTTATATTCTAAAAACCCAAAGTCCAGCTGGTCTATTATATAGTCATAACGTAGGTGTGTGCATGCAGGTAAAGGAGAGGCGATTGAAACCACGCTAGCAGCTCTGCAGGTCGTATCTGAACCCTTCCGCAGTTTCGCCAACACGCTGGTGGACATCTGCGGATACGCAGGTGAGTCAAAAACGTCCAGAGTAACACACACCATATAAGAGCACTTCCTTCAACACGAACACGTGTAACGTGTCTCTTTCAGGTTCTGGTAACGTTCTGAAGGTGCAGCAGTTGTTGCACATCTGCAGTGAGCACTACGATAATAAAGATAAAGAGGAAGATAAAGACAAGAAAGACAAAAAGGACAAAGACAAGAAGGAGACAGCAGCAGATATGGGCTCCCACCAGGTGTGTGTTGATGTGTGTTTCTTTCCAGTTGTGTGTGTTTGTGAATGAGGATTCATCTTCTCTCTTCTGCCCCCTTTAGGGTGTGGCGGTGTTGGGTATTGCTCTCATTGCGATGGGTGACGAGATCGGCTCAGAAATGGCCCTACGAACATTTGGTCACCTGGTGAGCACATGTGACTGAAATGTACTCAAGAAAGGGCTTTCTGTATTTTGCAATCATTCACTAGCTACCAATTAAATGCATTTTATTTATTTTTTTATGTGCATGCGTCTGATGGGCATTGTTTATGTTGTATTGCATTGCACTGTATTATCAGCATCCCGTGCTGTGTGCCTTGCATTTGTAAAAATGCATCTCTTTTTCTCCCTGTAGTTGCGTTACGGTGAGCCCACGTTACGGAGGGCGGTACCATTAGCACTCGCTCTGATCTCCGTGTCGAACCCGAGGCTGAACATTCTGGACACACTCAGCAAGTTCTCACACGACGCCGACCCGGAAGTGTCCCACAACTCCATCTTTGCCATGGGCATGGTTGGCAGCGGTCAGTCACCTCTTGTGTTATTCCTCTCGCAGCCACCAGAGGGCGCTGAAGTGAGCGTTTAAAGAGCACCTATTATGTTTTTTCAAATGTTACCTTTCATGTAGTGTGTTATATCGCTGTTTGTGAATGTAAAAAAAGTCTGCTAAGTTTCACAAATCAAAGTGCACGACAAATGGAGTTATTGACTCCCATAAAGAAAGAATCGATTCTGAACACCTGAAACGAGTCGTTAGTAATTCCAGACACTTCCTGTACTAACCTACACAAAAAACACGCCTCTGGTCTTCATTGGTTGCTCACGAACAGCTTTGACCCGCCCTCAAACACTACAGTAAGCAGGGAGTTTAGAATGAATGCTTTAGAATGGACCAATCAGAGCAGAGTAGTCTCTCTGAAAGGAGGAGGAGTTTAGAATGAATTCTTTAGAATGGACCAATCAGAGCAGAGTAGACTCTCTGAAAGGAGGAGTTTAGAATGAACGCTTTAGAACGGACCAATCAGAGCAGAGTACACTCTCTGAAAGGAGGAGTTTAGAATGAATGCTTTAGAATGGACCAATCAGAGCAGAGTAGACTCTCTGAAAGGAGGAGTTTAGAATGAATTCTTTAGAATGGACCAATCAGAGCAGAGTAGACTCTCTGAAAGGAGGAGGAGTTTAGAATGAATGCTTTAGAACGGACCAATCAGAGCAGAGTAGACTCTCTGAAAGGAGCGGTTTAGAATGAATGCTTTAGAACGGACCAATCAGAGCAGAGTAGACTCTCTGAAAGGAGGAGGAGTTTAGAATGAATTCTTTAGAATAGACCAATCAGAGCAGAGTATGCTCTCTGAAAGGAGGAGGAGTTTAGAATGAACGTGTTGTTTTTGACAACGGGAAAAAAAGGTGACGTTTTTTGACTTTGGATGCATGTAAATCTATTGTATGAGACCTTTAAAACAAAATCAGGCATGTTTAAATACCATAACTGTGCTCTTTAAACATTTTAACATTTTACAGTTAAAACAAAAAACTGCACACTGATGACATCACACAGTGTCACCACCAGTCAGAATGAGCTGCAGTTGTCATGGTTACTGTATCGATTTCTTCCACAGGCACTAATAATGCGCGTTTGGCGGCTATGCTCCGACAGCTGGCGCAGTATCACGCCAAAGACCCAAACAACCTGTTCATGGTCCGACTCGCACAGGTGGGCTGCACAACTCTGGAGTCCTTGCTAAAGCTAATATTTGCGTAGCAGAGCATTTGTTTGTCTTTGATTTCATTTGTTGGCATCGCTAAATTGTGACGCGTGTTTGTTTACTTTTTGCCAATGCCGTTTTTACTCACATTTGTGGTTTGGCGAGTTTTCATTTTGTGTTTCCCTTTGGGTGTCCGGTGTATTTGTTATAAATTGTGTTTTTGTGCTTTTCAGGGTCTGACTCATCTAGGTAAAGGCACACTGACGCTCTGCCCGTATCACAGTGACCGACAGCTCATGAGTCAGGTGGCAGTCGCTGGACTCCTCACAGTTCTTGTGTCTTTCCTCGATGTCAAAACCAGTAAGAAAGTTGCTTCTTCACTTCTGATCGGATTAATGAAGATCCACATCAAACTATAACTGTTATATCTACTCAAATATACAGAATTGAATTCTTTTTTATTATTATTATTTCATTCATACGTTTTTAATGCCTTAAAGGAAATCATGTAATAGTTCAATATGAATAAATTACTTAAGGTTTATTAAGCAAACACGCATTAATCGTGAGAGTCGTAAAACAGACAATTAATCGTCACAATCTTAATTATTTGTTTGACAATTGTCAGCCAAATTATATAATCGTGACAGCCTTAATTCACCCAAATATGGGGCTTTTCCACTGCACGGGACAGCGCGGCTCTGCTCGCTTTTTGGGGGTTTTCCACTGTGGATAGTTCCTGGTACATGGTACTTTTTTAGTACCACCTCGGTCGAGGTTCCAAGTGAGCCGAGCTGATACAAAACATGACGTCACTACCGGCATCACTGGATTTCCGACACGTGACATCAACCCGCTAGTTTTAAAGTTAGCAACAGCGATAGCAGTATCATTTGTTCACGCGCCTTTCAAATTGTAAAGAGAAATGACAGTGCGCAAAACCACGCTGTGGTCAATAAACGAGGTGCAGGCGGTCCTCTCGTTAGCGACGAACGAATCGACGCAAAACTGAGAAAGTGTCTCAGCAGCTGTTGGCCGCACACGGCTAACACTGGACCTACCAAAAGTGTAGGGACAGGTTAAAAAACACTTAAAAGTGACTACAGAACCATCAAGTTAAAGTGGAAGTGGTTTGACCAAATGGACGCTATCTAGACCGGCGAGCAATGGGATGGAGAGTGCTCTGGACGTTGTTATGAGTCCATGATGGAGGATGGTACGTTTTGTTACATTAACTCTATATTCTGCTTGAAAGCTTCACTTTATTTAGTTGAGCAGCTACTGGAAGCTTCTAAAACAACCAGACCAATTTAACTGTTACACTTGTGTAAAATCACCATGCAACAACTGCTTCACGCAGCACAATGAGCTAGCCGCTAACAGCTAGCGCTCGTGTTATTGTTTATTGTTTTGTGTTGTGTTTATGATGATGTCACTGCAGTAGAGGCGGCGTAACTATGACGATCAGCCTATAATCCCATCCACGTTGAGGCGGCACTAAACTGCAGTTTACTCAGAAAAGTAAAGCGAGTCGAGGAACTGTAACGTGCAGCGGAAAAGTGCCAATAAAACGCTATCTACCCGAATATATATATATATATATATATATATATATATGTATTGCATCAGCTAAATACTGCTATTGTTTACAGTAAAACGTACTCGTACTCACTGCCATAGTGAACAATATACTCAATGATGTCATGTTATGCACTTTGTAATTTGCTCTCTCTGTCTCTCTCTCTTTGCAGTAATCTTGGGGAAGTCTCATTATGTTCTCTACGGTTTAGTGGCAGCAATGCAGCCTCGCATGTTGGTCACATTTGATGAGGAGCTCAGACCTCTGCCAGTGTCCGTCCGTGTGGGACAGGTGTGTGTATTTGTGTGTGTGTGTGTGTGTGTGACATTTCTTCTCAAAAAACGACCTACTGACAAAACAAACACAACAACAAAGAAATGCGTCCAAATTCAAACGCATTTGATGAAGAACGACCTTCTCGGGAGGCTAATAAAGTTCAGTCTTTAGGTTTGCAGGTGAGCAGGATGCATGTGTCCAGACATACTTCACATGGGAACATGACCCGAGTAAATGACATAGAAACAGCCGTGAATTACATTTCCTCTGGTGTTCTTAAACAAGCAGAATTGAACCACAATGCACACTGTTTCGCTTAGCATTTATATAAGATAGTAGGCAGTATTCAGTAGTATTCCATCCCATTTGAGATTATAATTCTCTTTATTTCTCTCTCTCTCTCTCTCTGTCTAGGCTGTGGATGTGGTCGGACAGGCCGGTAAACCCAAAGCGATCACAGGCTTTCAGACTCACACCACACCGGTGCTGTTAGCTCACGGCGAGCGAGCTGAACTCGCCACGGAGGAGTACATCCCCGTCACACCCATACTGGAGGGCTTCGTCATCCTGCGCAAAAACCCCAACTATGACACTTAAACACACAGCGGACAGAAGCGCACACTAACAGGGACCTGTGATACGCGTGTAAAATATTTAGAGATGCCTCGTCCTCCCCTAATGTACCCCCCTGTCTTTCTATCCGACGGCAAGTCACGTAGCACATAGTAACAGTGACGTTTCTCTTCATTTTTGTAATTACAGCATGAAACGAGTGTGTGAGTTTGTGTCATCCTGCTTAATATTTTCTCCTTTTTTGGTTGTTTTTGTTACTTGTTCTGTGAAAGGTTGAGATACAAAAATAAAAGATTTGTTGTCAATATAGTGAATATTTATTTATTTATTTATTTTCCAGTAGGTGTGGCTCTACAGTATCACATACTCCCCTTTTGGCTTATTTTCTTTAAGCTAATGTGCCTAATTTGTTTGTTTAAATGCTCTTTTTATTTATTAAAATCACTTGAAATTTGTACTTTTAAGTTTAAATACTTGAAAAAGCTTTAAAAGATTTAACTGGAAAATATACCCCTGGGACACCAACTTCAGCATCCCTGAAAAATCAACAATTTTTGCCATTTTAGGCATCAAAAGTATCATAAAATAAATGTAAATGCATGGAAATAAATGTAAATGCATGGAAGACAATTTTAACTTACAAACTCATGTTATGATTCTTATTAAATTACTTGTGAATATTTCATGGATTGAGCTAATAAATATTAATAAGCTAATCAATATTCAAAAGCCAGTACTTTGCCATTTAAATCTATGGTTAATTTAGTGCATATATATATTTTGTGCAGTTGGTGTGTCTCAAATGTGGTATAGTTAATCTACATTTTGTGTAGATCGCAAAATAATGTTTCCGTGAATTGTCCCGACCTACACAAATTTGTTTTGCTTGTTTTTAGTAAATTAGGTCCAGTTAAATGTGAATAAATATTTTCCAGAAAAGGGACATTTGAAATTACAAACTTAAGTTTTTATCCTTGACGACGCTAGTGATTCATATTTTACATGTTAGTGAATATATTTACTGTTATGTTAATTCACATCCTTTGCCGTGGTAATATTCATGAGCCAATCTCTGTTCTAGTTCGGTTCATACAGGCCTCTCTAAGCATCATTTACTAACCCAAGTAGAACGCTGATTTCGTATATAATTATTGCAATATGTTTATAAAATCTACTCCTTATAATAAAAGGCTCGTTTAATGTAGTTTGAAAAATTGGACATGAATTTTGAGATAATCTGTGTCACCAAGGGGCGCTGGTGGAATAGGCCACACCCCTGTGATTCATTGCTGATCTTCGACCAATCGGAGTTTACGAATCCTACTATGGTAAATCCTCATGAATATTAATTAAGCCTCGACTTTCACGCTGGATTATGCGGCGAACGTATTGCTAATGTATATTACTATTGTTTTTCTCGTGAATATTAACAAGTTGACGCGTATTTATTCCAATCACGAATCCTAATTAATATTAATTAAGTCAAGCTCTGATCTCATGCCGCCGCTGCTGTCACGTGGTCAGGATTCCCTATAGTCACCAATCCGGAAGTTCCCGAGAAGCCGGTTTCCGCCGGAAAAGGTTTCGTCCCGGTCCATACGGATCTGCATCTTCTGTCTCTCTCTCGGTTAGGTAGCGCGCCACTGATCCGGTACAGAACCGGACCGACACCGAAGCTGAACGATAAATTCTTTCCGGTAAGAAACAGCGCACGCGAGACTTTACCGGCTTTCAGAACTGTGTGTGTGTGTGTGTGTGTGTGTGTGTGAGAGAGAGAGAGAGAGAGAGAGAGAGAGAGAGAGAGAGCGAGCGAGCGTGTGTGTGTATATGTGTATGTATATATATATTTGTGTGTGTTAGTGTGTGTGTGTGTGTGTGTGTGTGTGTGTGTGTGTGTGTGTGTGTGTGTGTGTGTGTGTGAGTGTGAGAGAGAGAGAGAGAGAGAGAGCGAGTGTGTGTGTGTGTGTGTGTGTATATGTGTATGTATATATATATTTGTGTGTGTGTGTGTGTGTGTGTGTGTGTGTGTGAGAGAGAGAGAGAGAGAGAGCGCGCGGGTGTGTATGTGTGTATATATATATATCTCTCTCTTTGTGTGTGGGTGTTAGTGTATGTTTGTTTGTGTGTGTGTATATGTATGTTAGTTAGAGAGAGAGAGAGAGTGTGTGAGAGGGAGAGAGAGAGTGAGAGAGTTGGGGGGGTGTATGTTTATGTATGTGTGTGTGTGTGTGTGTGTGTGTGTGTGTGTGTGTGTGTGTGTGTGTGTGTGGGGGCGTGTATGTTAATTTGTGTGTGTGTGTGTGTGTGTGTGTGTGTGTGTGTGTGTGTGTGTGTGTGTGTGTATGAGCGAGAGAGAATCACAATTATCAGTTTCTACTAAAAAAAGCTATATTATTAATGACCTGAAATATCAGACCAAATATAATTAGTCATTATTCTAATAATTTCAAACGACATCATAGCTCACACACACACCCTGTTTCTGCAGCTGGATGCATGCCTTGCAGTGTTATTGATGTGGTTTTACATAGTGTGATGTGACATGTATGTTAGTTTTCATAAATGAAACATGTATGTTATTAATTTACACACATGATGTAAAATGCATGTGCTGGTGTTGAATATTTCCACTGGAATTACAGTGAATGTTTTGTGCAACACATTTTGCTGATGAAAAAACTAAAATATGTATTCCTCTATTTGACCCCATGAAATTGTCTATAATGAGCCGGGATTTATAAATTGAGGTGTCATCCTTTATAAGGGGGTTGGAACATAGATTAATATTTAACTGACCTACGATTCACATAAACAACTAACAGTGCAAATATGAGTCAGAGGCCACCTGTGTGTGTCTCAGGATGATTGTGTAATGAACTCACAGCCTGTAATCTAAACACTGCAGTAATAACATGTCACGGTATCAGCACGATGCATTCACGTGAGATTCGCATGATTGTTGACATGTAAGAGCCGGTGGTGTGTGTGCACATTATGTCTCAAAACTGTTGAAAACATCATCCAAAGAAATGGGAATGTAAGCCTGTTTAACAGCTTTGACCTTACGTATACGCACATATAAATAATATGTTACACATGATGATTTTTTTATTGAAAAATTATTTACAAAATTATGTTAGTATTATTACAATGTCATTAACATATTTCATTAAACTATTAATGCATATTTTATTTAACATTAAATGAATTGTTGAGTTTAAATGTAGCTCCAATTGTTTGGAGTTTGAGTCCCGTGTATAATTGTTCTATAAAATTCCTGTAATTATTCATGAGCTTTCGTCACTTAATACTTAATATAATTTTGTTTTAGTGTATTAGTATTAAGTGTTTAGTCGTGTATTCTGTCATTCATGTAAAATGTGCGTAAATAAACATTCCGGTCATAAATGTGGCGAAGCCGGTGCACGTGTGTGGGAGCGCGCCTGCGCCTGCGTGCGCTACCCACGTGATTTTTTTCCCCAGTAGGTGCACGCGCGATCGAACATGGCGACGCGCTGCACGTCTCGCTTTACCGGACAGTGAGAAACAGAGAGAGAGAGAAATACAAGGTAAAGAGCCGCAGTGTGTACAGTGAAGGGTTTTATATGAGTCTGTGTGAATCCACGTGTGTGTCTGCTTGATATAGGTGTGCTGTGTCTGTGTCATGCGTTACGTGCTTAACTACGCAGTACATCGAGTTGCTCAATCTGGCCTTGAGGAGTGATCGATAGGTGTGTGTGTGTGTGTGTGTGTGTGTGTGTGTGTGTGTGTGTGTGTGTGTGTGTGTGTGTGTGTGTGTGTGTGTGTGTGTGTGTGTTTGGAAACTAATGAAGCATCCCGGTTTGCATTTATTTATCCACACTGTATCAATGTTCTCTCTCACACATATATATAAACATTGTAGTATCACGGTTTTTAGATATGTACCTCGGTAGCGCTGTGTTTTTGTACACATACCATGGTAATACCACGTTTTTAATACACGTCATGGTAATACCATTGGCCATGTTTTAGATATACTATGGTAATGCAATTTTTAGGGCATAGTTTATATATATATATATACTATGGTAATACCATGTTTTTGTACTTGAACCATGATAATACCTATTTATATATGTATATACCACCGTAATACCATGTATTTTGCGCAAATACCGTGATAACACCGCGTTTGAGATGTATACTATGGCAAGTACCATGATAACACCGCGTTTGAGATGTATACTATGGTAATACCGTGTTTTTTTGAGCAAGTACCGTGATAACACCGCGTTGTAGATATAGGCCTATACTATGGTAATACCGTGTTTTTGCGCAAGTACCGTGATAATACCGCGTTTGAGATATATACTATGGTAATACCGTGTTTTTTGGACATGTACCATCATAACACCGCGTTTGAGATGTATACTATGGTAATACCGTGTTTTTTGGACATGTACCATCATAACACCGCGTTTGAGATGTATGCTATGGTAATACCATGTTTTTTGGACATGTACCATGATAACACCGCGTTTGAGATACTATGGTAATACCGTGTTTTTTGGACATGTACCATGATAACACCGCGTTTGAGATGTATACTATGGTAATACCGTGTTTTTTGGACATGTACCATCATAACACCGCGTTTGAGATGTATACTATGGTAATACCGTGTTTTTTGGACATGTACCATCATAACACCGCGTTTGAGATGTATACTATGGTAATACCGTTTTTGACATGTACCATCATAACACCGTTTGAGATGTATACTATGGTAATACCGGTTTTTGGCAGTACCTCATAACACCGCGTTTGAGATGTATACTATGGTAATACCGTGTTTTTGGACATGTACCATCATAACACCGCGTTTGAGATGTATACTATGGTAATACCGTGTTTTTTGGACATGTACCATCATAACACCGCGTTTGAGATGTATACTATGGTAATACCGTGTTTTTTGGACATGTACCGTGATAATACCGCGTTTGAGATGTATACTATGGTAATACCGTATTTTTGGGCAAGTACCATGATAATACCGTGTTTGAGATATATACTATGGTAATACCGTGTTTTTTGGACATGTACCGTGATAATACCGCGTTTGAGATGTATACTATGGTAATACCGTGTTTTTTGTGCAACTACCGTTATAACACCGCGTTTTAGATATATGCTATGGTAATACGGTGTATTTTGGACAAGTACCGTTATAATACCGCATTTTAGCTGTATACTATGGCAAGTACCGTGATAACACCGCGTTTGAGATGTATACTATGGTAATACCGTGTTTTTTTGAGCAAGTACCGTGATAACACCGCGTTGTAGATATAGGCCTATACTATGGTAATACCGTGTTTTTGCGCAAGTACCGTGATAATACCGCGTTTGAGATACTATGGTAATACCGTGTTTTTTGTGCAACTACCGTTATAACACCGCGTTTTAGATATATACTATGGTAATACCGTGTTTTTTGGACATGTACCATCATAACACCGCGTTTGAGATGTATACTATGGTAATACCGTGTTGTTTGGGCAAGTACCCTCATAACACCGCGTTTGAGATGTATACTATGGTAATACCGTGTTTTTTGGACATGTACCATCATAACACCGCGTTTGAGATGTATACTATGGTAATACCGTGTTTTTTGGACATGTACCATCATAACACCGCGTTTGAGATGTATACTATGGTAATACCGTGTTTTTTGGGCAAGTACCCTCATAACACCGTGTTTGAGATGTATGCTATGGTAATACCATGTTTTTTGGACATGTACCATGATAACACCGCGTTTGAGATACTATGGTAATACCGTGTTTTTTGGACATGTACCATCATAACACCGCGTTTGAGATGTATACTATGGTAATACCGTGTTTTTTGGACATGTACCATCATAACACCGCGTTTGAGATGTATACTATGGTAATACCGTGTTTTTTGGACCTGTACCGTGATAATACCGCGTTTGAGATGTATACTATGGTAATACCGTATTTTTTGGGCAAGTACCATGATAATACCGTGTTTGAGATATATACTATGGTAATACCGTGTTTTTTGGACATGTACCGTGATAATACCGCGTTTGAGATGTATACTATGGTAATACCGTGTTTTTTGTGCAACTACCGTTATAACACCGCGTTTTAGATATATGCTATGGTAATACGGTGTATTTTGGACAAGTACCGTTATAATACCGCGTTTTAGCTGTATACTATGGCAAGTACCGTGATAACACCGCGTTTGAGATGTATACTATGGTAATACCGTGTTTTTTGTGCAACTACCGTTATAACACCGCGTTTTAGATATATGCTATGGTAATACGGTGTATTTTGGACACGTACCGTGATAACACTGCGTTTGAGATTCTATCGTAATACCGTGTTTTTTGGACATGTACCGTGATAATACCGCGTTTTAGATATATACTATGGTAATACGGTGTATTTTGGACAAGTACCTTTATAATACCGCGTTTTAGATATATACTATGGTAATACCGTGTTTTTTGTGCAACTACCATTATAACACCGCGTTTTAGATATATACTATGGTAATACGGTGTATTTTGGACAAGTACCTTTATAATACCGCGTTTTAGATATATACTATGGTAATACAGTATTTTTTGTGCAACTACCGTTATAACACCGCGTTTTAGATATATACTATGGCAAGTACCATGATAACACCGCGTTTGAGATGTATGCTATGGTAATACGGTGTATTTTGGACATGTACCGTTATAACACCGCGTTTGAGATGTATACTATGGCAAGTACCATGATAACACCGCGTTTGAGATGTATACTATGGTAATACCGTGTTTTTTGGACATGTACCGTGATAATACCGCGTTTGAGATATATACTATGGCAAGTACCGTGATAACACCGCGTTTGAGATGTATACTATGGTAATACCGTGTTTTTTGTGCAAGTACCGTGATAACACCGCGTTTGAGATGTATACTATGGTAATACCGTGTTTTTTGTGCAAGTACCGTGATAACACCGCGTTTGAGATGTATACTATGGTAATACCGTGTTTTTTTGGGCAAGTACCATGATAACACCGCGTTTTAGATATATACTATGGTAATACCTTGTTTTTTGGAAATGTACCGTGATAATACCGCGTTTGAGAGATATACTATGGCAAGTACCGTGATAACACCGCGTTTGAGATGTATACTATGGTAATACCGTGTTTTTTGTGCAACTACCGTTATAACACCGCGTTTTAGATATATACTATGGTAATACCGTGTTTTTTTGACATGTACCGTGATAACACCGCGTTTGAGATGTATACTATGGTAATACCGTGTTTTTTGGACATGTACCATCATAACACCGCGTTTGAGATGTATACTATGGTAATACCGTGTTTTTTGGACATGAACCGTGATAATACCGCGTTTGAGATGTATACTATGGTAATACCGTATTTTTTGGGCAAGTACCATGATAATACAGCGTTTGAGATATATTCTATGGTAATACCGTGTTTTTTGGACATGTACCGTGATAATACCGCGTTTGAGACGTATACTATGGTAATACCGTGTTTTTTTGTGCAACTACCGTTATAACACCGCGTTTTAGATATATACTATGGTAATACGGTGTATTTTGGACAAGTACCGTTATAATACCGCGTTTTAGATACTATGGTAATACCGTGTTTTTTGGACATGTACCGTGATAATACCGCGTTTGAGATACTATGGTAATACCGTGTTTTTTGGACATGTACCGTGATAATACCGCGTTTGAGATACTATGGTAATACCGTGTTTTTTGGACATGTACCGTGATAATACCGCGTTTGAGATACTATGGTAATACCGTGTTTTTTGGGCAAGTACCCTCATAACACCGCGTTTGAGATGTATGCTATGGTAATACCGTGTTTTTTGGACATGTACCGTGATAACACCGCGTTTGAGATACTATGGTAATACCGTGTTTTTTGGACATGTACCGTGATAATACCGCGTTTTAGATATATACTATGGTAATACGGTGTATTTTGGACATGTACCGTTATAACACCGCGTTTGAGATGTATACTATGGCAAGTACCATGATAACACCGCGTTTGAGATGTATACTATGGTAATACCGTGTTTTTTGGACATGTACCGTGATAATACCGCGTTTTAGATATATACTATGGTAATACGGTGTATTTTGGACATGTACCGTTATAACACCGCGTTTGAGATGTGTACTTGCCATAGTATCATGATAACACCGCGTTTGAGATGTATACTATGGTAATACCGTGTTTTTTGGGCAAGTACCCTCATAACACCGCGTTTGAGATGTATGCTATGGTAATACCGTGTTTTT
Source organism: Xyrauchen texanus (assembly GCF_025860055.1). Lineage (NCBI taxonomy): Eukaryota > Metazoa > Chordata > Actinopteri > Cypriniformes > Catostomidae > Xyrauchen > Xyrauchen texanus. The sequence goes on along the minus strand of NC_068311.1, from coordinate 1,865,006 downwards.
TGGACATGTACCGTGATAACACCGCGTTTGAGATACTATGGTAATACCGTGTTTTTTGGACATGTACCGTGATAATACCGCGTTTTAGATATATACTATGGTAATACGGTGTATTTTGGACATGTACCGTTATAACACCGCGTTTGAGATGTATACTATGGCAAGTACCATGATAACACCGCGTTTGAGATGTATACTATGGTAATACCGTGTTTTTTGGACATGTACCGTGATAATACCGCGTTTGAGATATATACTATGGCAAGTACCGTGATAACACCGCGTTTGAGATGTATACTATGGTAATACCGTGTTTTTTGTGCAAGTACCGTGATAACACCGCGTTTGAGATGTATACTATGGTAATACCGTGTTTTTTGTGCAAGTACCGTGATAACACCGCGTTTGAGATGTATACTATGGTAATACCGTGTTTTTTTGGGCAAGTACCGTGATAACACCGCGTTTTAGATATATACTATGGTAATACCGTGTTTTTTGTGCAACTACCGTTATAACACCGCGTTTGAGATGTATGCTATGGTAATACCGTGTTTTTTGGACATGTACCGTGATAACACCGCGTTTGAGATGTATACTATGGCAAGTACCGTGATAACACCGCGTTCAAATTTTATGTGGTCGCATTTGTGCGAGTGGACGCTTGCGCAACAGAACGCCGTTGTATCAACAGCAGCTGCTGCAGTCCGTAACTTATGTTCAAAATGAACGAGTACATCATGAATCCGTTTTCCAAATCGTGTTTTTGACTTATCCTGAATCACTACGGTACGCCTATAATAAGTGTTTATATTCTGACTATTTTATCCCGGGCTCGGCTTGGCTGCGATGTTGCCCAGTGCCTGCGTGACTCGCCATAGACATTAACGGAGAGAAGTAGCTCCGGCTACAGTGTTCTTCCGCAAGGAACGTGCAGTTTATTTATAAACAACTTACACGTCACGCGCATTGCACACTGATGGTGAAACGCGCCAATTCCGAATTCACAAATTAAAATGAAAAGGTCAACTGCTGAATACTTTAAAAAACAAAGTGTGGAAGTCAAGGATGCTGGTGGAAAGGACCAGCCAACGAGCCAGCACACAGACACAACTGATGACGAGAGCACAGGTGCGGACAGGGAGGAACCGAGTGAGCAAAGGAAAAAGAAAAGGCACAACTTCCAGCAGCAATGGCTTAGACAGTACCCGTGGTTGTGATACGAGGCTAATGCCATGCATTGTTTGTACTGTAAACAGTGTGGCCCATCCATTGCAGGTCATTCTAAATTTGTTACAGGGTCTACGCAATTTAAGATTGAGTCTACAATCTTTTTATTGAGTCTACTGCACAATGAAAGCAAAAAACATAAAACCTGTAGGGACCGGTGTGTCTCACGAAACACCGAGCCCCTTCCTACGTCTTTTCAGTGGTTAGATGAGAGTAGTCGCTCGACAGAGGAAAAGGAAATGATTATAAAATTGAACACTGCTTATAACATAGCAAAAGAGGAACTCCCGTTCACAAAATTCAAATCTGAAATTATACTGATGAAAAAGAACGGGTTGAATGTTAATCCCACTTATGCCAACGACATGGCCTGTGCCCAATTTATAGGAGTGATAGCAGACAATCTGCGAAAAAAGACGGCTGAAAAAATTTCCTCCGGGGGTTGAACAGCTGTGAAGACAGTAAAATTATATATCAAACATTAAAAAACATAAATGTTTTTATAATAGTTTTTTTGATTTGATAGTTAAAAGATTAAAACATTTTGCTAACATGAGGTCTTGTGTCACTGTCAGTCTTTTTACATCAGTGCAAAACTAGGGTATGCAGATTAAGACCACTGTTCATTAGCATGCATTGATTAATCCCATGGCATGTAGCAGAAAAAAAAAGGTGCGACCAAATCATATGCTGGTGCGACCAACTGAGAAAGTTGGTAGCACCAGTGCAACCAGTGGAAAAGTTAGTCTGGAGCCCTGCTACTACATTCGGCCTACCGTCTAACAAGGGTCACATGAATCACTTGAATGTGTGACTATCCTAGTTTCCATCCACTTTTCACGCTATATTATTATCGGAATTTGTCGTCTTCTGCCGGTTTCCATTCAAATGGCCTTTTATGGATAAAAATGCTGTGCGTGATGTCATGCCTAAAAAAGTCTTTGTCGCATACGTTTTGGTTTATTGCAACAGAAATCGGCCCTTATGCCGTTTCAATACAGAAATGTGTGTTTATCGCTAATAGTTTGTGTAAAGAAAAGGCATATATACAGCCGTGGGCAAAAGTATTGTCGGTGACGTACATTTTGTGTTTTGCAAAGTTTGCTGCTTCAGTGTTTCTATGGTAGACTGGAAAACAATGATACACATTTCATGAGTTTTAAAGGCTTTTATTAGTAAAAACATTCAATATATGCAGAGTCATTATTTACATTGTTGACCCTTGTTCTTCATAACCTCTGCAATTCACTCTGGCATGCTGGATATCAGGGTGATTCTCACGAAATCCAGATTTAGAAGGTGTCCAGCATCAGAATTTTTAAAATGCCCTTAAAGCCAATTTTCTTTTTGCACATATAAGATTAAGGTCTGAACTTACTATAACCATTATTTTTAGAAGATTTAAAAAATATTTTCTATGTAATTATTTACATTTTTAGATGAAGTCCATAAAAAATTATCATTACCGCAACATGCCATTACATTAAATATATGGTTAAAAATGTGTATTTTTGGCTAATGTAAAAGTAGACTCTTATTACTTGTGCTCAAAGCTATGTAAAACTCTGGAGAGATTACTTTCTCATATTTATTATTTTTTGTAATTTCCTTATTTTCTCTCATTACCGAAACATACGTGATGATTTACAATTTCTTTTATTTAATTGTTTTACTAAAAGATAACACACATTTGTTATGTAGCAGACCTTAAATAAGTAGTGTTGTATAATATGTATATACATTTTAAAACAAAATATGATTATCTAATTATTACTTAATTTGTAAAAAAGATACATGTTGCGGTAATGAAAATGCCATTTCGGTAATGAGGATCAATGTTTCGGAAATGAGAGTTAGCTCACACATTCACTGTTGACAAAGGGGTTTGATGCCTAACCTTATTTTACATATTTAAAACGCATACAATTTTTAAAAGAATATTTATTTCATAAACAGAGTTTCATTTTCTCATTTATTGTAATCATCACAGTACCATGCCTTGTGTTAACAAGTGTTGTGTATACAAGTTACAATCTTATGCTCATAAAGAATCATGTCATGTAGCCTGCACTGTAGTACTAACAAATATACAACCATTAGTATAAATATTATAATTTGTATTTTTTTTCTCTCATGCTGTCTACTTGTGAGGTCCTGAGTAGTCTTAATTTTACCATTTTCTTTACGTTTCCGATACCTGGAAAAGGAAAAATGAATGAAAGGTGAAATGCTGTAAGCACGGACATAAATACAAACTTTGGACTATGATAAAAATTATTTAATTGTGTTTGTGTGTGCATGCGTATGTGAGTGATGTGTGTGAAAGAGTGTGTGTATGTAAAATGTAGTGTATACTGTACAATTATGTCAGCCTTCACGTTTGCATGTCAGCATCAGTGTGTATGTACATGAGTGTGTGTGTGTGTGTACGCACACACATGGGCATGTCTGTATGTGATGTGTGTGAAAGAGAGTGTGTGTGTATACAATATATACTGTACAATTATGTCAGCCTTCACGTTTTCGTGTGTGTGTGTGTGTACTTATGTTTCTGTGCGTGTGTCTATGTGGGAGTGAGTGCAAGTGTTGGTCAAACCAATGAATCCAAGTTATATTTTTCTAGAGATGCACCGATCGACCGGCCAGGGACCGGAATTAGCCGATTTTCCACATGCTCGGCCGGATCGGTGACCGGCCAGTCAGCCTCACGTCTTTACAATTCCAAGCCGGTCCGTTTTGTTGTCGGCGGCGCAGGCAATAACGTCACAGCCGCACGTAAAAATTTAATTGGCCTGGAAGATCTTCACTGTGAGTGAAGAATACATAAAGTTCGCAATTTGTAATAATTGTAAGGCCAAAGTAAACCGTGGGGGAACCACCACAATACCTTTCGGAACAACAAACCTAATTAGACATTTAAAACACCATCACCCAGCTGAAAATGCCCATTTAAAAAAAAAAAGTGAAAGCGGCTAAAGCTAGCCAGAGCTCAGAGCCAGTCACAAGTCAGCAGCCTCTCTTATCATTCCTTGGTATAAGCAACGAAAAGACCAAAGCAATTACGAGGAAAATTATGGAATTCATGGCCCTGGGTGACCAGCTGTTTGTAGAAAAAATAAGAACTGCTTACCTGGTAGCCATCTTGAGTGTCACAGTCAATTACGTCCCTTCCAACAAAATGTATTGAAAATGTTAGTTCCTTGAGGACTTAAACAATGATTGAAAATTGTTGCGGAGAATGAGAAAATTGGTCTTGGACACATTTATATTCCTTATTATTGTCAATACATTTAACATTGATCACCAAATACCACATGTTTCTTTACTGTAAATGTTTATAGTATAACATGCACTGAAGCTTTTTATTTTTTATATTTTTTAATTATAAATATTTCCATCTCAAAGAACACAAATCCAGTCATGGACACGTTGCGGTAATGAAAAATTTCCCCTTAAATGTGGAAAAAACAACAAAATTGTTTTTATGATGTCATTTGAAATCATGTGCAAAATAGTACATGAAGAGATGTTTATAACTGTATCATTCTTATTTTGATAGCATTTACTTTTATCATCAAAATGTTTCATGACACCTCATATGTCTAATTTCGTGAGAATCACCCATCAGCTTCTGGGCCAAATCCGGACTGAGAGCGACCCATTCTTGCCTTATTAGTGCTCGGAGTTGATCACAATTCGTGGGCTTCTGCTTGTCCACTTGCCTTTTGAGGATTGACCACAGGTTCTCTATGGGATTAAGATCCAGGGAGTTGCCTGGCCACGGATCCAAAATTTTAATGTAATGATCCCCGAGCCACTTCATCATCACTCTTGCCTTGTGACATGGATCATCCGCAAATTGCTCCTGGATCGTTGGGAGTAGTAGGACATTTTGATACCATTCTTCATTCATGGCAGTGTATTTGTGCAGGATTGTGAGCGAGCCCACTCCCTGTGATGAAAAGCAACCCCACATATAGATGGTCTCAGGATGCTTCACTGTTGGCACGACACAGGACTCATGGTGACGTTCACATTTTGTCCCAAACGGTCGGAAGGGGGCTTCATCAGAGAAAATAACTTTGAAACAGTCTTCTGCTGTCCAATCCTTGTACTTCCTGCAGTCTGTCCCAATTTCAGTCTGTCCTTGATGATTGTCTTGGAGTGAAGTGGCTTCTTTGCTGCCCTTCTTGACACCTGGCTATTGTCCAAAAGTCTTCGCCTCACTGTGGGTGCAGATGCCCTCACACAAACCTGCTGCCAATATTGAGCTCTGCACTGGTGGTGACACGCTTCCATAGCTGACTCCTCAGGAGGAGATGGTCCTGGCGCTTACTGGACATTCTGGGACGTCCTGAAGCCTTCTTCACTGCAGTTGAACCTCTCTTCTTGAAGTTCTTGATGATCCGGTAAATGGTTCTTTCAGGTGAGGCCATTTTGATGCAAAGTGATGATTTGGTCACGTCTGTCTTTAGAGATAACCGTTGCTAACGATATAATCCAATCAGAATGATTGAGTGATTTCACCAGACTAGTACTCATTCACATTCCCAGGTGCTGCTGATATGATTAGTGAAATGATGTTGGCTGGTCATTTTGTGCCTGGGCCAAAAAACAGTGAAATTTGGGTTTTTGTTATAAAGTTAATTTATTTTGGCCAATGAAGCTTTTTGCAATTATTTAAAATACGTCTGATGACTCTGCACAATAATCTAGAAACTGTTAATTTGTGTCACTGCCAATACTTTTGGCCACGGCTGTAGGTCTAAATATATATATATATATATATATATATATATATATATATATATTTTTTTTTTTTTAATTTGGTAATTTTATTTTTTTAATTTAATGCTTTTTTCATTTGGTAATTTATTTAATTTAATGCAGAGAATTTGCCGGCATTTTTTCAAAAGTAAACGAAACAATCATTTAATATAATTGGGCTTTATGTTAATGCACTGATGCTTTTCTCCTAGTATTGTGTATTTATTCTTAATTTAAAACATCTTAGAATATACATATAGAAATATATGTTTTATGTTTTGTGGGCTAATTCTGTGACTGCCGTCTATTATTTTGAACGGTATGAAAAAACAACTTTAATAAATAAATTGATGTCTACTGCGATTTAAATTAATCGCATACCGTGGCCATTCATTTGTTCTCCTTGCACTTGTTGATGACCGGTGCATGATACGAGATATTTGTGTTGCACTCCTGGAGTGTCATATTTGCAGTATCGAATCTATATGCCGTTAAGATCAATCCATAATCACGTAATCATTCAATACTGTCGTCATGATTAATACAGGCTAACAATTGGGGTAAATACTGTCATGTGACACCACATTTATTCGTTAATGCCAATTTTCTCAAAAATGTGTTTCCAAACTAGTTTTTCGTGACATTTGATGTATCAACATAGTTTGTGTTAGAAAAATATGATGTCACTTGTGAAATTTTGTCGATAATTTTGCGTTATCTTGATGCGCTAAAACTTCCTTAGTTGGAAACGTAGTTACTGTTAGTCAACAAATCTTGCTTGATGAATCGTAGGCGTTGCTGATCAATCACTGTCTGATCCATTCCATATAGATTTACATTTCGAGCCTGCTTGTCACGGGTCTCAACATGTATGTGTTGATTCTCACCTGGTCAGGTAAAGACTTTAGCCTCTGATAACCCTGTGACAGATACCACAGACAGAAGTGCAACATCTTGAATTTGTGTGTTCTTTTTTTAAGAATGTTCTGAAGTATCGTTTTGTAATGTCAAGTTGTTTTTGTTGTGTTGGACTGTCAAACTTCTAGGTCAAAGTTCATGGTCAAAGAGCCCCTGGATATATACAGCTGTACTGTGTGTGTGTGTTTGTGTGTGTGTGTGAGAGAGAAGCATTAGTCACTCGTGCATGACTGTCGCATTTCTGGAAGCTGTCTCACACTGCAGTTCTGTATCCAATGGCAACACTCCAAAGGTCTCGTATGAATGTGCCGTGTTTAAACTCTCAAAGTGAAAAAAAGACAAAAAGAGTGAGTTTGTGGGAGTTTCAGCACTTGTACTGATGCAAACAGCCTGCGTGTTTGATATATAGTTGTTTTGTATCTTTTAAACACTGGTCTGATATTGTTCTTTGCAGGGTTTAAAATTTTGTACCATCGACGTGGACGTTTTTTTGATAAATTCATTCCAAGACTGTTGTTTACAAAAATAGCTGTCACTCAGCGGCTGGCATCTGCATTGGGAAAATGTTATGGCTGATGTCCGTTTTTCACTTATCACCATCATCAGTCTATTAAGTATATATGGACCCTTTTCGCTTCCTGGTTCGCACTACGTCGCCGCGGTAACGCGCTCAAGTCACGTGATAAGATGCACAGACGCAGAGGCAACTGAGATTTGTCTTCCACCTCCCGGATTGAGTCGCTACACCACCACGAGGACTTACAGCGCATTGGGAATATGGCATTCCAAATTGGGGAGAAAAAATAAATTAATTAATTAAAAATATTGCAAATATAAAATGCGGTTAAATAAGTTCACCTAACTTGGAAATTCTTCGCCACCAGAAGTTCTTCCCATGAAATTGACGATCGCGTGGATTCCCATTGAAATTATTATCTTGCGTGCAGAATTTCGGCGCGCAAAATTAAATGCAACCACGGCTGTAGACGGGCGAATTTGACGTGTCGACCAATAGGAAGTCTCTAGGCTTGGCCGTGACCTCTGTGTGGGTGGTGCTTTGTTCACAGCCACACTGAATATTGAAGGAGATTATTTTAGTGGAGAGTTTCTCTTTGGCTTCACTCTTCCAGAGTATAAAGTGCAACATTAAAAAGAGGCCGCTTGGCAATTTGTTTTTCGTTATTTGGCAGACCCTTTTATCCAAAGCGACTTACAGTGCACTTATTACAGGGACAATCCCCCCGGAGCAACCTGGAGTTAAGTGTCTTACTCAAGGACACAATGGTGGTGACTGTGGGGATCGAACCAGCAACCTTCTGATTACCAGTTATGTGCTTTAGCCTTCTATGCCCGCAGGATTTACCATGCAAAGATAAATGTGACCACGCCTTTAGTGTGAATGCTGTATAGATCCATCATATTGGTAATTGGTTATAACATACATCAGTAATTATTGGCGATCAGTATCATTCAAAATGTTCAATATTGGTGCATCCCTCGACAAAGTTGCACTGAATTCAGAATCACTTGTTACAGATGGAGTGATGAAGTAAATTTGGTTTGCTTGAAAATCGTGTCACCATGTCGACTGCCAATCGGGTTCCCTCTCTTTAACCTCATTTGCATAATACTGCTGAAAATGTATTTGATGATTGGATCGGTTATTGTTATCGATTGGCTCCTAGTGGAGTATAATTACTCTGACTTTATCCAGTGAGATTGTCTGATTGGAAACAAATCAAACTGTGTGATACTTTTCTTGAGTAGTTTGTAGAAAGTTGGACAAAATTGGCAAAAAACTTGAGTATCAACGTGAAACTGCATTCACAACCCATTTAAAACATTTTGGGGGTGAGATTTTATCCATCAGCAATTTAGTTTTCTAGAACAGTAACTTACAAATGATGAACATAACAATCAATAACTTTGTTATTATGCTAACATTACGCAAACCCGCTGGCTTGCTTGGCCTATTCGTTAATGTAAGTGACGTCAGTAGGGCTGGGCGATAAAACGATATCGATATACATCACGATAAAGAATATCCATGATAAGCTTTTGAGGAATTTTCGATATTTATGCGTTTCGCTAAAACACAAGTTCGGCTTTCTCAGGCTGCGTTTCCACTGGGGTGGACGAACTCCGCTCAATGGCGCTCACAGCGCTAGGAGAGAGTCGTTCCGCACCGCTGCCAATCCTACGATCCACCTTGTGAGCGTGACGCGCGGCTTTCATAGGAATGAACTGAAAACGCTCTCAGCTTCGCTCACAACGCGCCAGTGGTAATGTAGGGTCAGGCTGGATGAACTTGCTAATGCTAGCTGCCTTGCTAACGATTAGGCTACGTCGGACACCGGATTGATTCCATCCGCACCGCAAGACTTCGTGACAACGGTTGCGTCCTCTCATCATCACTAGTGAAGAGTGCGACAGAACAACAGTGATGTGGACAACAGTTCTGATCTTGAATATTGTTCTCTAGCACCAAACATGCATCATTTCTGTCCCGCTCCGCACGCGTCGCCTCTTTTCCCTACATGCGTGCAGACATGAAGCGCCGCATGAGTTAACGTTGTTTCAAAAGCACCTTTTAGAGCAAAAAGTTTTTCCCTTCTAAATGTATCTTTATTAATCAGCATGTTACGAGCAGGGACGAAAATTTCCTCAAAATGTTGGGGGGACAATAAACATAACAATTCTCAAGAGCAATTTTTGAAAGAAACACCAAGGGTTTTTTTAGTTGTTGCCCCGTTTGCATATGTATCATTTTAGTGCTTAAACAATTATTTTAAGAATATATAATTATATTATTTACAATACACATATTTTAAGAATATTTTGTTACGGCTTTTGTTGAATATAGTTCACAAAACAAAGCATTATGAACAAATGTTGCCGCCTATTTCAACTACATCAGAGCGTCCACCAGCGTCGAAGGCAGGGCAGCCAGAGCGAATTTTGACGCTCTCGCCGCTTCTGGTGTGAACGCACGGTAAATGTTCTCTCGGGACACCACTGAACCCACATTCAGCATCATTCGACAGTCATGAGGGCTTCTATGTCCCATCTTGGGTATCTGAATCTAAAGACTATTTTGACTAGTTACTAGTTGACTAATCGTGATAAATATCGATATCGAACAATATGAAAAAGATTATCGTGATGATATCGCCCAGCCCTAGCCGGAAGGGAAAGTAATTTCAGATGCAGAGAAGTTATTACATTTTTATAAAAATTTTAAATAATAATTGTGAAGACAAACTTCAGAACTGTGTGCACTGATGAAGTGTTCACAATAAGACCAGGAAGGTGAAGAAAGTTAATGGGGTTGATTTTTATTTTAAATCCTCTTAGACTTTACTCTTTGAAATATTTAATGTTCCTTAAATGTTCTTCATTTTGGCCTCAAAACCTTTTGAACTCCGTCCTTACCCAATGTCTATTTAAGTGTTATGTAATGTCCCTGTGAACTTCATACTTCATAACTCGTCAGGTCTGTCCATACTGTATCCTATATCCAGTACTGTGTGCATGACTTGTGTAGGTTTGTCTCTATATTTGGCTGTTGTAAAGAGAGCTGTGTGGCATGAAGCCCCTTCACGACACGACATGCTGAGCCGTTCCTCTGGTCAATTCACAGCTATAGGCACACTTGAAACCTAAATGAGCCATTATAGGCCACGTCCACACGCCACACTCATCCGTTTTAGTTTGAAAACGTCCTAATGTCATTTATGAACGGTTTCGGTAAGGAAAAACGCCATTTTAGTGTCAAAGCGAGGTGTGAACGTAGCTGGCACAGACGCCAAAAATATATAAATTCAAAATGTTGAACTTCACTAATCGACTTCCCCACCGTCCACTACTTGATGCTAGAAACTTAAGAGACTTTAAGGGTGCGTTCACACTTGGCAGGTTTGGTTCGATTAAAACGCACTCTGGTGCGATTGCGCTGTTCGTGCGGTTCATTTAAACAAGTGTGAACGCTGTCACCCGAACCTTGGCGTGCACCAAACAAGCGGACCGAGACCACCTGAATAGTGGGTCTTGGTCCGCTTCCAAACGAACTCTGGTACGGTTCGATTGATATATGAATGCAACATGGAGCAAAGACGTCTAAACGGACCAAAAACAGGAAGTAATTTGCCTAATACTGACCTCAAGCATACCTGGTTCTTCTCATCATAGGAGCAATGTTGCCCGTAACAGTTCGGGACAGGCGTTGGAACCGCCCATCAGCCATTTTATTTTTTGGTCCGGTTCAAGAGGACCGAATTACAATTGTCAACACCCCCTTAGTGAACTTGATGCTCAGTTTCGTACCCAGAGACCCTGAGAGTGAAAAGTTATCCTGTACTGCAGTGCTTCAACCCGCCTCCCGGCGGGACCACAAAAAGTAAAAAATCGAAATATTAATAATCGCAGTTTTGACCAAGACAATATGGGTGTCGTTTGAAAGCTTAGAAGCTCTACTTTACAATGCATGTAGACATTATGACCAAAACTGAACATGTGCTTTAAAATTGGCAGTAAAGTCAAAAGTGTTCCATTTTAATCATATATAAAACAATATTTGCGCCATACGTATTATTGCAATCAGTAAAAACGTCAATCTCGTCAAATAGTCATGTGTCATATGTTGTTGGAAAGCTCTCAAAGAGTAAAATACAACCATCATATCTGTTTTACTCAGACAAAAATATAGCGAGGGATAGCCGAGTGTATATCTTTAACAATTATGTTGGTGTTGTAGCTGTTTCCTTGTCAGTGGTGGTTAGAATAATGCACCGTTTGAGATGTTTGACTTCCTCAATAGTGCTGTAAGCTGTAAGGAAATCAAGTGGGGCGCGTGTTTTGTGGTCCGCGCCACAATATCGAGAGAAGCCGGATTGAGTTGTGCGTGATCTCTTGTGATCGTGCTCTCCTGAAGCACAAATATCAGGAAGCTCGAGGGAGTCACGTGTAAGGCTGAAACAATTAGTCGACAATAAAAAATATTCATTGTCGAATAGTCGTTTGATCTAGTTTAACGTAACATGGGATCGCATTAAGGTCGCCAGTGGCTGGCGGTGAAGCCGCTAGTGGGTGTTCCCACTACTGGTTGCCTAGTAACGTTTATAAATGACATTCACGGATGTCATTCCATTGCTGTTGACAGCGAATCTCTTTTCTTGCCACTAAAAACAAACATTTTGGAGGGAAAAGACGAAATATAAATGGAATCAGTACATAAAATGCTTTATATCAAAGATCAATGAGAAACAAGGCGTGCTGTTTGCCATAGCGGCTTTTTATCTGTGGCGGAAATGCAAATGCCGGTCTGTCTGGGTCCACAAAATCCCCGCGATCTCAGATACACCTTTCCACGCAGTATTTTTCGTAAAAATGTCCTTGTACGTGGGAAGATACATATCATAGAGCACTGGAAAATTTATAACAGCAAAAATTAGCCCTTCATCCATCAGTCCGTTACTGCAGGAGCTGAGAGAGAGAGAGAGAGAGAGAGAGAGGGATCACGTGAGCTCTCCCGTCTTCTCTACTAATGGCTGTCGCTTCCATAAGTCGCTCTTCATTTGAATAAAGTTGAACTTGTCTCAACTTTGTCGCGTCGCTGGACACGCCCACATCTGGTCGCCAACGATCGCGACAGCTTGTGTCGCCGGAAGTCGCTGTGCTCTCATTGAAAATGAATGGGATGGAGTCGATGTCGCTGGCAGTGTGTAAGCACCTTAACTCTAATGATGGCGCGCAAGAGCAGCACTGCAGTTCACGATTGACTAATGAGAGGAAGAATTACAGATTACAGATGCACTCTAAACTTTCCAAGCAGCTTCAGATGATGTAGATCGCAAAGTATGAGGGAATTATATAAAAATACCAAATAAGTGCATACAGAAGTGCACTCGTTGTGGAATAGGTGGAGTCGGAGCTCTTTAAAGGAATCACTCCAGCGTTACATCTTTAATGCAGTTTAATGTGTTATAACTTTATTAAAGTACAAATAATACAGACGCAGATCATGTAAATAACTACAAACTCCGAAACTGGCATTTCTCTGTACGTCAGCGCCTCTTCAATGAGTTGTGAGTGTTCCGATCTAAGGGGGAGAGATTGAAACTGTGCATAGGCTGATGCACACTGTCCTAGGACGCTCATCTCTCGAGCGCACACGCTTAAAGCAGCTGGACTGTAACGTGATTGCTCGTGACTTACTGAATCATAATATACATGTCACTGTGCCAATTCGCAGCTTTATGAGAGAAATCTCCACGATGTATGTTGTCATATCGCCCAGACCCAAATATATATATGTATGTACACAGGTGTATTACAAACGGTCTTTTTATTAGTATTAGTATTATTAAACTTTTTATTGCTTATTTTGTCTTTTTGTTGTCATTTAATGTCAAGTTTCTCTGTCAGGTTTTGTCAGTAGGTGTTGCGTCTCGATGCAGATGCTCCGGGTGAAATGAATAAGCCTCTGTCAGGACCCCCCTCTGGCCCTCCCCACCCCTCCGTCCCGATACCCGCACCCTCCCCAGGCCTGTCCCAGGTAAAACTAAACCCCCATTTCATGTACTCATATTTAGGTTTACTTATTATAATCAACACGTATTTATCAGGTAGACTTTTATGATTAGCTAAATGTTTTGTGTCTGTATCTCTTCAGCCCGGCTTTCCTCCTGGCCCTCCTTCCTTTGTTTTCGGCACCCCTCCGCCACAGATGAACCCCGCCGCACAACCCCGACAGGTTTGTCACTACGTACCCAGCACTTCCTGAGTGTTGAGCTCAAAAGTGACGCCCACTCAGTCAGCGGAAATGTTCTGTCCAGAAATGTGTCAATTGAATAATCCAACTAAAGTATAAGGTGCCACATGTGATGTGCTTCAATTGTGGCTTCAGTGTCTTGACCTTTGACCTGTGTGTCTGGCTTTCTCTTTCTAGTTTGCCTCAGGTCCTAGAGCTTTACCACAGCAGGTACAAGCACACACACACACATGCAAGGCATATAGCCTGAAACAAACTCTACGCAGGTTCACGAGCGCTATTACCTCATTTCTAGCTAAAGCTCGATTTCAGTCATTGTTGCATTCCACAATGTGTCAATTTCATTCTTCAACATTTAAAGTAACAGTAACACAAGAAAGCACGTTAAAGATGTACAAAGAGACCATGCACTTGCGATGCATTAGCCAAGCATTCGGATATGTGTTTGCATACTTGTGTAGAGTATGTTTCCGACTGAACTCGCCGGTTGTTGCACTGTCATCTCTTTGCTTAAGTCGCACAAAAACAGTGCTAATGTGCTTTTGTTTTTCTGCATGCTGCTATGTTTCTATAACTCTGTGCCGACTGGTAACACACTCTTCATCTATCTCTTGCACTCTCTCTCTTTCTCTCTTCTGCGGTGTGTATGTAAATGTGTGTGTTTTGCGGCTGAAGGGAGGATTCAGGTCATTGCAGGTAATGCTTTTGTGTTTTAACTCTCCTGTCCAAATATCTTTGTCCTGAACGCAAAAAAACGATATCAAATCTTCTGTATGCATGCGTGTGGGCGCGTGCGTGCGCGTGTGGTGCGTGCGTGCGTGTGTGGGCGCGGGCGTGTGCGTGCGTTTGTATGCATGCGTGCGTGATATCGACCGGCTTCAGTAAATGGTATATCGCCCTCTTGTGGTCTACCAACGTTATTAACCCAGACTGTTAATTAGAGGTCAACTGAGTGAATGGGAAAGCATGCGAATTGGGCTTCTAATTGAAATGTACCGATGCCTCAAAAATAAATCGATACAATTTTGTGCCGATCAATAATCGATATATCGTATAGGAGAGTTGTTAACTATCTGCCGTCTGCTTTGTTACAGAGTGCAGCAGTCTGGTTCCAGAAGAAAAAATAACTTTCATTTTTTTCTATTGGTTGACCGATATGGGTTTTTTTAATGGCCGATATCTAGAGAGCAGGATGGCTAATGTAAATGCCGAAATGCATAATGCAATTTAACAAGGCTAATCTGATGTACACAACATTTCTAAAGGGAATAAAACTAATTTTATGCAATATTTACTCAAATCGGCATAAACTCCTCAACCTTAAAAACAGAAAGTGTTGGCTATCCATTGACATCTATTGGCAGATTTTGGAAGGGAATGTAAGCGAATGCAGTTATTGGGCAGTGGCGATTAATCGGTCTGGCCAATATACTGGTATATCACTAAACTTCTCTAGGCGAATTGATTATTAACTATAAATGATTAACCTTTAAAGACAGACCTACGGTGAGCTCAGAGGTTGTTAATCGATGGTATATGCTTCTGTTGAATCCATTAGTTCATATTTAATAGCAGAATTCCTGCTGAAGAACTACACTACCCATAATCCTTCAAAGCCACCAATCAGAGAATTGCATCAAAAGAGCTACGCCCACTCCCATGGCTCACTGTGAATGACGCAATCGAGTCTCCCTACACTCGCTAGCTACTTATATATCTGTATATTTTGATGTCTGAATATATTACAATAAACGTAACGTATTGAGTTTTATATTTTTTCATTGGTTTTAAATGGATTACATCATTCGCAATGCCTTATGGGATTGTAGCTCATTCCCTCATGATAGACATCAAGTGCGCAGGATTGTACCTTTTGTTTGATTATCAAATACTTTTTACGCGTTAATTAATTAATCGCACAAGTTAACGAATTAACTTTCTACTTTTTTGTCATCATGTTAGATAACATTGGTAACTGATCCCAGAACAGTTTGTGGTAATGGAGTACATTGCAACAACATCAGACTGATAATATTGCTGGTATTTTTATTAAATTATTGAGCTCCTCTGTGTTTTCCTTCTTTTTTATTTTTTTCAGCCGTACTTTACTAGTCGGCCAACTTTACCCGCCAATTCTGGGCGTGTTCAACCAAGCTCCGCCCCTCGCTCCATCCCGCCTCCACACGGGGCACGCCCCACACATGTATTCCAGCCAAGCCCCTCCCAGATGATGATGATACCCCAGCAACAAATCAGCTTCACGAACTCGCAAGGTGCCGCCTACTATATTCCTGGCCAGGTAATTCCAAAGATTTGCATGTTTATCCAATGTTCAAGCTTATCATGTTTTGTATTTTTCCTCTTAGATAAGTGCAAGTTTTGGTAGACAGTCTATTATTTTCAACAGAAATATTGCAAAACATCAAATGGATGAAAAGTCAGCCATGACTTTAGGGTTTTAAGTATGTATTCCCCCCAATAAAATCTTGTAATCTCTTCCATGAGCACTTAATTAGTCTATTTTCGAGGCCACGCTAAGTGCTAGTCTTATCCAATTTCCATGCCAATGGTGCAAGTGGGCATTGGTGTGAGTGTTTGTGCTATCTGTGGGTGTATGCGCGCAAACTGTAGCTGTAGTGGCGCAGAGCACAATTTGCTATTTCCCTGAGACATGGGTCATTGTGGTAAGATGTCTAATTAGCACGCCTGAACTTGCGCAAAGTCTAAAATCTGTTCCTGAAGTTGCAGTTTGAGGACTCCACCCACAAATGATGGATTAATGATAGTTCTAATTATAAAATGCCTTATGGTGCGTTCACATACAACGCGAGCGTTTCGTGCGGCACGATTACATACAAAGTCAATGCAAAGATGTGAATAGACGCGATTGGCGCGACTCGAACGCGCGAAATCGCTTCATTCGCGTGAGTTTAAATTTGTCAACTCGAGCGAGAAATCCTCATGACGCGTTGTCGCGAAAGTCTATCAGCATTGAGTTTGTCCGGATGTCACTGATGTAGTAGCAGAAGAAATCTGGAAAAATGGATGGAACGATTGTTGTAGCGGCGTGTGTGGGCGCCCGGAATCGTATGACACAACGTCATACATGTACAGAGACCAGACGAATAAAGACGTCGCTTGGAGGAAAGTGAGAGAGGAAGTTGGACTTCCTGGTAAGTTCGGAAAATATGCGCGTTTACTTGATTCCAGCTATTGGTCGTACTTTACTATGAACCACGTCGTAGAAGCCCCTCCCCCTGTCCTTTTCCGGGAGAGAAGCGGGAATACTCGCTGGTTCGCGTCAGTCACGCAAACGGCAGTTTAAACACGCATTTATAATCCAGCGGTCAAACTCACACGTGCAATGCGAGGAGAGAATTCTTCGTGTTGTATGTGTGAACGCACCTTTAGTTTATTTTTCATAGCACCTTTACAAAGACCAAAGACTCAGTACAGAAATCAATCATTAAACTGAGAAATATATAACAAATATATATTACAAAATATTGATTAATGGGAGAGATGCATTGCATGCATCCTATTTACAGTGCTAAATTGTTATGAATGTGCTGTGATCATTTTTATCAACGTTGCTTGACATGAAATGCAATGCATGATGGGATGCAGATGGTGCAACAATCCGCCAACCCACTGCATGTACTGTAAACATGGTCATTGACATTGTGCGTATGACATATTGCATAGTGCTGCGCTTAAAGTGTAGCTCTCTTAAAATTGGACCCAAAATGTAAACGTAATTGAGCAAGAAAGTAGGAACAATTATAAGTATAACAATTTTTTCCACCCATAAACAATAGCTTTGCTTTCACGTCACACTGCCTAAAGTTTTTAGTGTTTTAAATTGTACAACCCTAGTGTGGATTGAAATGTGTCAAAGCCTTGCGCTGGTCTTTCTGCCTCTGAACTCAGACACACACGAATGTATTGATTCTGCTGACAACTCCTCCCCTTTTTAAACTCTGTCCTGGTCAGCTGGCTGTCTCTGCAGTTCCTAATTGTGCAACACTAGAAAGGGCGGGTGGGGTGGGGGTACTGTGTGTGTGTGTGTGTGTGTGTGTGTGTGTGTGTGTGTGTGTGTGTGTGTGTGTGTGTGTGTGTGTTTGTTTTTGATGAGTCAGTGCAGTAAAAATCAGCAGCTTTTGCCCAGTGTCAAATCTCTCTCTCTCTCTCGCGCAGTACCGCCCCTCATACGTGACCCCTCAGCAGTATCAGGTGGCCGGATCTCCTGGTTTCTATACTGGCTCAAGCCCGGCTGATTATGGTATGTATGGAGAATAGACGCAGTAATCATACATACACAGAGGTGTGTGTGTGTGTGTGGAGTGTGTCTGTCTGTCTGTGTGTGTTTGTAGTTTGTTTGTAGTGCGTGTGTGTGGTGTGTGTCTGTAGTGTGTGGTGTGTCTGTCTGTAGTGTGTGTGTGTGTGTGTGTGTGTGTGTGTGTCTGTAGTGTGAGTTGTGTGTGTGTGTGTGAGTTTGTGTGTGTGTGTGTGTCTGTAGTGTGAGTTTGCGTGTGTGTGTGTGTATGTGTGTATATAGTGTGTGTGTGTCTGTAGTGTGAGTTTGTGTGTGTGTGTGTGTCTGTAGTGTGAGTTTGTGTGTGTGTGTCTGTAGTGTGAGTTTGCGTGTGTGTGTGTGTCTGTAGTGTGAGTTTGTGTGTGTGTGTGTCTGTAGTGTGAGTTTGTGTGTGTGTGTGTGTGTGTCTGTAGTGTGAGTTTGTGTGTGTGTGTGTCTGTAGTGTGAGTTTGTGTGTGTGTGTGTGTCTGTAGTGTGAGTTTGCGTGTGTGTGTGTATATAGTGTGTGTGTCTGTAGTGTGAGTTTGTGTGTGTGTGTGTCTGTAGTGTGAGTTTGCGTGTGTGTGTGTATATAGTGTGTGTATCTGTAGTGTGAGTTTGTGTGTGGGTGTGTCTGTAGTGTGAGTTTGTGTGTGGGTGTGTGTGTATATAGTGTGTGTGTCTGTAGTGTGAGTTTGTGTGTGTGTGTGTGTGTGTGTGTGTCTGTAGTGTGAGTTTGTGTGTGGGTGTGTTGTGTGTGTGTGTGTGTGTGTGTGTATATAGTGTGTGTGTCTGTAGTGTGAGTTTGTGTGTGGGTGTGTGTGTCTGTAGTGTGAGTTTGTGTGTGGGTGTGTGTGTATATAGTGTGTGTGTCTGTAGTGTGAGTTTGTGTGTGTTTGTGTGTGGGTGTGTGTGTCTGTAGTGTGAGTTTGTGTGTGTGTCTGTAGTGTGAGTTTGCGTGTGTGTGTGTGTGTGTGTGTGTGTATATAGTGTGTGTATCTGTAGTGTGAGTTTGTGTGTGTGTGTGTGTGTGTCTGTAGTGTGAGTTTGCGTGTGTGTGTGTGTGTGTGTATATAGTGTGTGTATCTGTAGTGTGAGTTTGTGTGTGTGTGTGTGTGTGTCTGTAGTGTGAGTTTGTGTGTGTGTGTGTGTGTGTGTGTATATATAGTGTGTGTGTCTGTAGTGTGAGTTTGTGTGTGGGTGTGTGTGTGTGTCTGTAGTGTGAGTTTGCGTGTGTGTGTGTGTGTGTGTGTGTATATATAGTGTGTGTGTCTGTAGTGTGAGTTTGTGTGTGGGTGTGTGCTCCCTCTAGTGGTAAATTCTCACACTTTCAGCTTCTCATGACAGGAATTATTCTGTTTATTTGACCCAAAAAGCATCAACTCATTGGTGTTTGAAGTAAATCATCACATTTATTATTTCTCATGGTGATTTGAATAAAAGTGTTTGTGCTCCAGACTTGAATCATGTCGGTCTCATAGAGGCTCTTTTGACTTGTGACCATAAACACTTAAACAATTAAACAATTGAACAATTGAACAATTGGTCTTTTGCTTGAGTTTTAGAGGAACATCACATTAAGTTATTTTCTTACTTCATTCATTTGTTCAGTCTTTAATTTCATTATTTTTGATATAGTTTTAGTTTTGTCTTTTATTGGTTTTCTTTTTTATTCTTTAGTGTTTCTTTTTCGTTTGTTTGTTTGTTCTGTGTTTTGTTTGGTTATTTTGTTCATTCTTTAGATCGTTTCTATAGTTTTTCTATTGTTTATTTCTTGTGTTTCCGTTCTTTTTTTCATAATTTTTATTTTGTTTTCAGTTTCGTTCTTTTGTTTGTTCTTTCGTTTTTATTTGATCTTTTTCTTTCTTTGTTTGTTCAGTCTTTAGTTTTTCATTATTTTTGTTCGTTTATTTCTTTTTTTTCTTTTATTGGTTTTATTCTTTTTTTAATTTATTTTTTTCGTTCTTTTGTTTGTTCTGTATTTTGTTAATTCTTTAGATCATTTCTATAGTTTTTTTATATCGTTTTTTTTCTTCTGTTTCTGTTCTTTTTTCGTCATTTTTATTTTGTCTTCAGTTTCGTTCTTTTGTTTATTCTTTCATTTTATTTGATCTTTTTTCATTCATTTGTTCAGTCTTTAGTTTCTTTTTTGTTTGTTTGTTCGTTCGTTTTTTTGTTTTTTCTTGTATTTGTTTTGTTCTTTTTGTTCTTTTTATTCTTTCATTTTTCTTTTTTGTTCATTTGTTTGTTCTGTGTTTTTGTTTGATTATTTTGTTCATTCTTTATATTGTTTTTATAGTTTTTCTATCTCTTATTTCTTGTTTTTCCGTTCATTTGGTTGTTTGTCTCTAGTTTCACTCTTGATTGTTCTTTCTTTTGGTTGTTCCTTTTGTTTGTTGTTCAGTCTTTTAGTAAATTTTTCAGTCTTTAATCTCATTAATTTGTTCTTTCATTCAATAGTTTGTTCTTTTTTGTTTCTGTGTGTTTTTTCGTTCATTTGTTTGATCTGTATTTAGTTTCATTCTTTTGTTTTTTCATTGTTTTTCCCATTTTTTTTCTTTTTGTTGGTTCAACAAAACTCATTTGTTTGAACTTTTGTTCTTTTCTCTTTTTTGGTTTCGTTTTTTTTGTTAGTTCTTTCATACTTTAGTCAGGGCTTAATGTATTCCGGCCGGGGGCCGGATTTCCGGCTTGAGGGCAGGTCCGGCCTCCGGCGCAGGCAAAATGTATTAATCAGGCTGCAAATTACAGTCGGACGCACTTTCGGCGCGGACGCGCTTGGAAAAAACGAGTGCGCCGCTTCCATTATGAGCGCGCATACCGCTCGGCTGCATTTGAAACTGGGAACTTCAATGCGGTTTAATATTTTCGAGTCAATTGATTTCACCTACCAATCATATGAGAGGAGTGCAGCTCTAACTAACGTCACAAGCCTATCAGAAGCAGAGCAGGGCGGGTCCTGGCAACAGTGTGATTGAGATCCATACCTCACGTTAGCGTCGTCGGTGAAAGCATGGAGCGCAGAACTCCAGAAACAACATTAGGTGACTTAATGTCATCATGGATGAAAAGAAAGGAGATGTGAGTTGGTTGATTTCGTAAATTAGCTCAGGTCAGCATAATCATATTTTCTGTCTACACCTTTTGATGTTAGCCTTACGTTGACTGAGCTAACATTAACATACACTTCTGCTAGGTAACTTCAGACTGTTAGTTAAATATTTAATGTAGAACATTCTGTGTAGCTTACTAAAAAAAACATTATGTGTAGGCCTACCATGAAAACGAGTCCACTTTAAACCGCTTTATTTTCTGTCAGCAATGTATGACAAGTAACGTTAGTGCTGTTAACGTATGCGATTTCTTTTTTTTTTGTCCAGCTTTAATGTTTTAAATATTTAACACAATTAACGCTGCATCCGTTCTTTGTCATTCTTTAGCTCTTATTAGTTATTAGTTTGTCCACCAAATGCTTTAAACCATTAATGTGCGACAAGACAAAAGAGAACGCACTTCAGTAAATGTCCTCCTCTCACACACACACACACACACACACACACACACACACACACACACGAGGCACAAAAAGTCGCGAACCAGTATCGAATTCTCTTTCGCGCTTGAACGAACAATAACCCTTAAATGAGTTCAATAAAATCTTAAATGGAAGTAAAGAGTAGTGAGAGAATGAGACGCGTGAGATCCTGTCACCAGCTGTAGATCTTAAAGTGACAGTAGCCACTAATTCTGTCTGTCAGTGAAGTTAACCAAAGAACAAAGGGAACAGAGAAAACTACTAACTACTCTTTGACTAAAGAACGCTTGTAGCTTTAATAAGGATTAATCTAATTTAATTTATAATTTATGCATTGTGGACTATTTTATAACCCTAAAATTTAGTATACTAAATAAAATATCAGTGATACTGGCCTTCATTAATAAAAAGATGCCATTAAGATACAGCCGTAATACTTAAAAATAAATGGTTCCATTTGAAGATAAGTCCGTCTGTGCAAAACAATGTTCAGGCTCAGGAATTTTTTTCACTTTAAGCCCTGTTTAGTTCTTTTCATTGTTTTTGTTTTGTCTTCCCCTCTTTCAGTGTGATGGATCGGAGTCACAGTTGTTGTCTGATTCCTCCCAGCCTGTAGTGGGCACTGTCAGAAGTTTCTCCCCTTTTTAAAAGTCTTTTTCACCCCTCTGACACGGGATCAGTTTGCCGATTTAATACAGTGATTAAACTAACACTGACTTAAGCAGCTGTTTGTCAGTTATATGTTAATAAGATGCGTACAAGCGCACACACACACACTGTCTCTGTTTGTGGAAGTGTCCGTGAGGTTATTGTTATTTTGGTCAACTGTGAGTGATAAACGACTCATCACCACCACTTACCACCGGATCAAGTCACTTGCTCTCGCTCGCTCGCTCTCTCTCTCATGTACGCGCTCGTTGTTCTGTCTGACTTTCAGTGTCTCGAACGATACCCAGAGGACTTACTGACCTGCAGAGAGAGAGAGCGAGGAGACAAAGGTTAGATGAGCGAGGAGTTGGGTTGGGACAGACTTGCATAGGATAGACTGATAGAGAAATAGAGAGAGGGGTTACAGAAGGGAGACGGACGTTGAGAGAAGTCCGCATGGGGAACAGGGCGTCCAACAGAGGCTCTGAGGGTACGTGAGTGATTTCTCTCTGGCTACCAAACTATTTTTGTAGTGTACAGTCCGTATACTGTATACAGTATGCACTTTGCACTCTGTATGCATGCGATAGAGCGCAACAGTGTCGGTCCACTTTTTCAGCCGCCTTAGTTACGGAAGTATTTTTCCCATTCGTTCCAAAGGGATTTAATCAAATCCTTCACAAGAGTTGTGCAGCATGAACCAAACCAACCAGCTGCAAGGTCAATCACAACGTTACAAAGTTTGATTTGAGTCAATAAAGTGTTTAAAATCAGGCAAAAAGACCCTCTTTAATGAGGGAATGAACTGCAATCCCATGATGCATTGCGAATGATGTAATCGAAATAAAAGGAATAGGAACCGTATATGTATTGATTCACAGTTGTTGATTATAGGGGTTGAAACTATATTTTAACTAAGGTATTCAGAAATATATAAAAGTAGTTTGAGAATGTAGGGAGAGTGACTCAGTCACAGTGCATCATGGGAGTGGGTGGAGCTCTTATGATGCTGTTCTCTGATAGGTGGTTCTCTATTCAGGATTATGGGTAGTGTAGTTCTTCACCAGGAATTCATGATTAAACACTTTTTATATATTTTTTTTATGAAGCTGAAATTACGTGGACTGTTTTTAACAGAAGCATATAAAAAATAACTCTTTTTATTTAAAATATAATGAAGAGGGCAACAATGTAGCATAATGAAACATGTCATGGAATTAGGGCTGGGCGATATGTCTTAATTATATATCAATATTTTTCAGCAAATTGACGATATTCCATATATCTTAATTTTATATATATAATTATGTATTTACTCAGAAATGTCTCAAAAGTGTTTGTGTTTGTTTTTTTTATCAGAGGAACCATCGTTTAATCCAAACAGCCACTGCTGCCAAGTATATTCAATATTTTAAAGACAAATAATTAAAATATAAAAATTTGTTTTTCATTAAATAAATACAAGGGAGAATGAAATTCAATCAGTTTCAAGGATGTGCACTTAATTTTTATATTGCATATACAATAATGCATAGTAGCTTAGTACAAAGCATTGTTTGACTTGTTTTTACTAATACATTTTTGTGAATGAACAACTGTGCAAAGCTACTTAGCTGAGTTGTTTTTGAAACCCGTAGTTGAACATTGCATAATTCTGAATTATTACTGTGGGACACGTCAGGTTTATTGTACTAATATAATGCTGAATTAACATTATTATTCTGATTATAAGATTTGCGTTATGCAAAAGTAATATATTTCTGTCCTGTTTACTTCAGCTTCACATGGGACTTTTATTTTGACACTGAAAGTGCTGCTGTATTTCACCTTCACATGGGACTTTTATTTTGACACTGAAAGTGCTGCTGTATTTCACCTTCACATGGGACTTTTATTTTGACACTGAAAGTGCTGCTGTATTTCACCTTCACATGGGACATTTATTTTGACACTGAAAGTGCTGCTGTATTTCACCTTCACATGGGACATTTATTTTGACACTGAAAGTGCTGCTGTATTTCACCTTCACGTGGGACTTTTATTTTGACACTGAAAGTGCTGCTGTATTTCACTTTCACATGGGACTTTTATTTTGACATTGAAAGTGCTGCTGTATTTCACCTTCATATGGGACTTTTATTTTGACACAGAAAAGGCGATGTGTATTTGACAGTTTTCAATGTTCCACATTTCTTGAAATGCTGTAATCTCCTCTTCTATTGTTCTGTGCCGCATTTGTAGATGTGTATAATAACTTGTAGCGGTTACTAATGTTTGGAAATGCGCAAATGCTTGAACCTGCATTTCTTTGATTTCACAATGCATCTGTATTTAAATCACAGCCTTATGTGGATTAATAATCACATATGATCAACTTGCCATTTTTATGTTATTTTGATTAATTGTGCATTCCTGAAGGATCGTGAAATTAGTCTACTGATGCGCTCTTTATGAAACTTGATGGGCAAATTTAAAGCACTTTAAAATCGCCCAGCCCTATATGGAATAATGCACCAGATTCAATAAATAGTATGCCAGCGGGGCCTGGGTAGCTCAGTGAGTATTGACGCTGGCTATCACACCTGGAGTCGTGAGTTTGAATCCGGGGCGTGATGAGTGACTCCAGTCTGGTCTCCTAAGCAACCAAATTGGCCCGGTTGCTAGGGAGGGTAGAGTCACATGTATAGAGACCTCCTCGTGGTCGCTATAATGTGGTTCTCGCTCTCGGCGGGGCGTGTGGTGAGTTGTGCGTGGATCGCGGAGAATAGCGTGAAGCCTCTACATGCGCTATGTCTCCGTGGTAACACTCAACAAGCCATGTGATAAGATGCGCGGATTGACGGTCTCAGACGGAGGTGCGTCACTACGCCACCACGAGAACTTGGAGCGCATTGGGAATTGGCCGTTACAGATTGTGAAGAAAATAATAAATAAATAAATAGTACGGCGGTATTTATATTTTTCTTCTCGTTTGTTTTCTAGCTGGGGCGTACTACCCTGCCCAGCCCCAGTTCACACCTCCTGTTGCCCCTGCACCTGTTATCCTACCCTGCCCCGCCCCCCAGCAGCAACAGGCCCCGCCTCCTCCACAGCAACAAGCCCCGCCCAAACGGGAGCGTAAGCAGGTAAGACGTACAGGTTCTGTTAAGTGTGCTATATGTGGCAATTGCAGTTTTGTCTCTGCTGCTTTCAATCAATCTTTTCGTTTTTTCAGTATATTCGTACAACATGCATATTTTACATGCATCTCACATTATCTTGAGGGAGCCCGCCTTGTGTCATGGAACGGCTGAACGTCCTCCTTGTGTTCACTGTAATAAAGCAATTGTTCATCGTTATTAAATGTTGCCATGAGACTTTGCAGAATAAGTAATAAGTACAGTAGCTCACATAATGAGGGCTTAAATGGTTATTCCCATACGGTGCCAGCCTCCACATACTTGGCAGCGCCCGCACTCTAACAGTTCTGGCGGCTTGTGAGTACCCACTTTAACTATGAGCTGTGGGTCAAATACGTCAGACTTACTAGAGGTATGTTTGAAGTATTTTGTGCCATGGTCGGGCCTTTCATTGGGCCAGTCAAATCAATATATATATACACACACACAGTGGCAAGAAAAAGTATGTGAACCCTTTTGAAGTATCTGGTTTTCTGCATTAATTGGTCATATATATATGATCTCTCCATCAAAGTCACAAGTATAGACAAACACAACGTGGTACAGCACGCAATCATAATCATTCATGTCTTTATTGAACACATCCCATTAAACATTCACTGTGCTGTGGAATAAGTAACTGAACCCTTGGATTTAATAACTGGTCGATTCTCCTTTGGCAGCAATAACCTCAATCAAGCCTTTCTGATAGATGCGGATCAGACCTGCACAATGTTCAGAAGGAATTTTGGACCATTCTTCCTTACAGAACTGCTTCGGCTCAGACATATTCTTAGGATGTCTGGTGTGAACGGCTCTCTTGAAGTCATTCCACTGCATCTCTATTGGGTTAAGGTCTGGACTCTGACTGGGATCACTACTTAATCATCTTGGCTGGACGGCCACTTCTAGAGAGAGTACCTATAGTACTTAATCATCTTGGCTGGACGGCCACTTCTAGAGAGAGTACCTATAGTACTTAATCATCTTGACCTGACGGCTGCTTCTAGAGAGAGTACCTATAGTACTTAATCATCTTGGTTGGACGGCCACTTCTAGAGAGAGTACCTATAGTACTTAATCATCTTGGTTGGACGGCCACTTCTAGAGAGAGTACCTATAGTACTAAATCATCTTGACCTGACGGCTGCTTCTAGAGAGAGTACCTATAGTACTAAATCATCATGGCTGGATGGCCACTTCTAGAGAGAGTACCTATAGTACTAAATCATCATGGCTGGATGGCCACTTCTAGAGAGAGTACCTATAGTACTAAATCATCATGGCTGGATGGCCACTTCTAGAGAGAGTACCTATAGAACTAAATCATCTTGGCTGGACGGCCACTTCTAGAGAGATTACCTATAGTACTAAATCATCTTGGCTGGACGGTGTCTTCTAGAGAGAGTACCTATAGTACTAAATCATCTTGGCTGGACGATGTCTTCTAGAGAGAGTACCTATAGTACAAAATCATCTTGGCTGGACGGCCACTTCTAGAGAGAGTACCTATAGTACTAAATCGCCTCCATTTATAAACAATCTGTTTAAATGTTAGCTCTTCGAGATAACTTTAACCCTTTCCGGCTTTGTCAAGCAATGATTTGCGAGGCATGGTCGATGTCAGCAGATGCTTTTTATGAATAGCAAACACAAAATGTGAGTGCTTTTTATAAGTCAACGTAGCTTTAACCCACACCTCCAATTTAATTTCATTAATTAGATGCCAGGTTTGCCAAGGCCTGACTCTCAATTAGCTTTTGTTGACGTCTTTAGCCTAGGGGTTCACATACTTTTTCACAGCACCGTGAATGTTTAATGGGATGTTCAATAAAGATTCTAATTGCTTTTGTGTTTTTAGCTTAATCACATTGTGTTTGTCTATACTTGTGTCCAGTATTACGAATAACGCGTTACAAGTAATGCTTGTTACATAATCAATAACTTTTTTCGAGTAACAAGTAACTCAATATTTTTAATATTTGTTAATTTTTAAATAAAGTAACGCGTTGCTTTTGTAAACGTCTCCTTTCCCTGTATTGCGAGAAAATTTGTTTTCCATGTAAGCCTGGAGCTTGCCATGTGTAGCTGTCAAAAACTTTGCCTTTGTCATGACAATCAAACCAAGAATTAATATGTCCTCCATATGTAAAAGTGGTAAGTGAAACAGTTTTATTTGTGATCGATTCATGTTCGCTGTTCGTGGTGTAATATAGCACAGTTATAAGCCGGGAGAAGTCTTCCCATGGCCACAGCATGAGCCACTGACTCTGGATCAGTGGTTCCGGGCAATGTTCTACATTGTTTGTGTACATCTTAATTTCTAACAAGAATCTACATTTTTGTTTTATAATAAACAAGTAGTTTGATTGGTGAAACAAACCGTTTTTATGACATTTTAGTATCATTAAAAACTATTTTATTAAAGTTGTATCGATATGCAACTAACCAGCGGCGTCTGTACGCACCGTGGATCAACACAAAACAAGCCCACACTGAGATGACTTGAGTGAAATATATTCTATTATTATCAGACACATACCTTGAGCATGTTAGGCTGGCATTCGCCACTTAATTTTATCCTGACTTTTGAAAAACATCTCGAGTGGGCTGTGGCATTGTCGACTGGCACCGCGTACGATGCAGGTTCAAGTGGTGGACTTTGCTGCTTTAGGTAAGATGGTAGTTATTCTTCGTATTGGCTGGCATGTCAAGGAAAAACAAATCATGCGTATTCATGTTATTGATTCTTTATTATAAATATGACGAGAGAACCTATGATTGTAGACTTTCAAAAATATCTGTTTTAGTATGTTGTTTTGACGAGTGTAACGGGGGAAGGGATGGGCAAGGATGAGGCGGGAACGGCTAAACGGTCAACGGAAAGTTAAATGCTTAAACTCAACATAAAACAAACACAGACACTGGTGCCTCTGGCTCGTCTTTATCCCCCTCCTGGCTGATTAGCCCGATCCAGGGCCACCGTCATGGCCCGGCCCAACCCTCCTCCTCATCACACCCCTCCATCGCCTGAAGGGGTGGTTGGCAATGCCCTGCCGGCAGGTCTTCCCCGCCTTTTGGAGCCCTGGGAGAGACAAGGGGAGGGAAAGTGCGAGATGGAGTGACGGAGAGAAAGAAGAACTTGCTCGCCGCCTACCGGTCACACTGTCGCCCGGTCCTCAACCACTCCTCCACCCTCTGGCGGATGCCAGCTCGCTCCTCCCCTGGCAGGCGGCAGCGTGTCCTTCGGCCCCTGGCGGACTGTACCGCTCCTCCCCTTCTTCGGCAGATGGCAGCGGTTCCTCCAGCTCTCAGTGGCCGGCAGCGACCCCCTCCGTCCCCAGGTATATGGCCCCCTGCCGAATGTCAGCAGCGAGGACTCTGCGACAGGGTAAGGGCAAGGAGGATGCGGGAACCGGCTAAACAGTCAATGTAAAGTTTAATGATAAAACTCAACATAAAACAAACATAAACTCAGACATGCGCTTGCACCTCCGGCTCGTCTTTATCCCCCTCGCGGCTGATTAGCCCAATCGAGGGCCGTCCTAGTGTCCTCATGGCCCCTCCCTCCTCCACGTCACAGAGCATTGTACAGTAGCTAGCATGACCTGTAATGTCTCATGTATGCAATGCAAGGCTTATTTGTATGGAAATAAAAACTAAATTAATTTAGTAACTTTTTAAGGAGTAACGCAATATTCGAACAAGTTACTTTTAAAAGTAATGTTACCCAACACTGCTTGTGACTTTGAAGATGAGATCACAGTTTTTTGACCAGTTTATTCGGAAAACCAGCTAATTCCGAAGGGTGCACATACTTTTTCTTGCCACTGTATAAAAGGCTTAATTTGGTAAATGCTTAAATATAGAGCATTGTAACGGTCCATCATGCAAAATAAGTGCTATTGGCGGTATTTAAACTAGTTTCAATCCTCTGATGTGTCACAACATTCATGAGTGCGAAACTGCTGCAGAAACACTTTGTAAATAGAAACCTTGTGTTTGACTCAATAAGAGAAGGCCTGAATGGATTGCTGTAACCAGCACTTTTCAAAATGTTTTAACCTCAGCAGCCGATTATATTGTGCAGCTCTTGTGGCACTTTAACTGTTAAAGTGAACTAACAGCAGTTGAACAGGAGTTTCATGTGTGAACATACCTACTCTAGTATGTAATGCATGCAGCGGGTGCGTTCGGCTGAGGGGTTGCTGCTGTTATCAGGGTTTGTGGGAGCTCACATCTGGGACGGGCCTCTTTAGACTTTGACCAGTGGAGCTCTTGTATCTTGCACTCAGTCTGTTCATTTCAGAGGAATAGAAACTTAACAGGAAGGTCGAGAACGAGGAAGAAAGGCAGACAATAGAGAACCATATTGAAGGAGAATGAGAAATAAAGAGTGTGCAAGTTCTTTTTAAGTCATTTTCCCCCAGTATTCTCTACCTGCCTCTGTCCATTCAGAGTGCTTTGGCATGATAAAAATAATTTAATTTGTCAAAGCAATGACGGAAAACAATGCAAACTGAAATTGAACGACAATTCAGTAGTAAACAAACATTTATAACAATAGCTTTATACTATATTAACATTGTTAACCCATTATATACTATGTAATACAACAGTACAGGGATGCACCGATATGATTTATTAATTTATTTTCTATATACTGATATTTTGCCACTTACCATTTTACTTAGGAATGCTTACATTTATAAAGAGGTACAATAGTTTTTTTTTTTTTTTTGGACTGTTCAAACATTATTTCCGATATCTCAGAAGTCAAAGTCTGCTGGTTTCAAATCATTTTGGATGGTTTCCCTCATCGTGTTGCCTTTAGTTAAGTGCCACTTTCACAACCGTCACGTCCGTTTATGCCATTTTTTTGTTTAGTGAATGACTTAACCTCCAGTGTGCTCTCTGTCTGCACTGGTCTCAGAACAGTTTGAAATGCACCTTATTTAGATACTAGATACAGTATAAACAATACAACGATATGATCTCCACCGTGTAATGTGACGTATTAGATACTATATTAATGATATGAATTCCACCATGTAATGCGATGCATTAGATCCAGTATAAGCGATACAACGATATGAATTCAACCGTGTAATGCGATGCATTAGATCCAGTATAAGCGATACAACGATATGAATTCAACCGTGTAATGCGATGCATTAGATCCAGTATAAACGATACAACGATATGAACTCCTCCGTGTAATGCGACGCATTAGATACAGTATAAGCGATACAACGATATGAATTCAACCATGTAATGCGACGCATTAAATACAGTATAACCAATACACGATATGGACTCCTCCGTGTAATGCGACGCATTAGATCCAGTATAAGCGATACAACGATATGAATTCAACCATGTAATGCGACGCATTAGATACAGTATAACCAATACACGATATGGACTCCTCCGTGTAATGTGACGCATTAGATCCAGTATAAGCGATACAACGATATGAATTCAACCGTGTAATGCGACGCATTAGATACAGTATAAACGATACAACGATATGAATTCAACCGTGTAATGCGACGCATTAGATCCAGTATAAGCGATACAACGATATGAACTCCTCCGTGTAATGCGACGCATTAGATACAGTGTAAGCGATACACGGAGGAGTCCATATCGTGTAATGCGACGCATTAGATCCAGTATAAGCGATACAACGATATGAACTCCACCATGTAATGCGGCGCATTAGATACAATATAAACAATACACGATATGAACTCCACCATGTAATGCGACGCATTAGACCCAGTATAAGCGATACAACGATATGGACTCCTCCGTGTAATGCGACGCATTAGATACAGTGTAAGCGATACAGCGATATGAATTCAACCATGTAATGCGGCGCATTAGATACAGTATAAACAATACACGATATGGACTCCTCCGTGTAATGCGACGCATTAGATCCAGTATAAGCGATACAACGATATGAACTCCACCATGTAATGCGGCGCATTAGATACAATATAAACAATACACGATATGGACTCCTCCGTGTAATGCGACGCATTAGATACAGTATAAACGATACAACGATATGAATTCAACCGTGTAATGCGACGCATTAGATCCAGTATAAGCGATACAACGATATGAATTCAACCGTGTAATGTGACGCATTAGATACAGTATAAACAATACAACGATATGAACTCCTCCATGTAATGTGACGCATTAGATACAGTGTAAGCGATACAACGATATGAATTCAACAATGTAATGCGGCGCATTAGATACAGTATAAACGATACAACGATATGAACTCCTCCATGTAATGTGACGCATTAGATACAATATAAACAATATGAACTCCACCATGTAATGCGACGCATTAGATACTATATGCTACAACAATATGAACTTATCATCTACTATATAATACAAGGACACATTTCTACAACATAAATGGGCATACTATATAATGCAACTAACTACAACCACAGTAATAACACATTACCAACTTTGGAACTAGTCTACCATTTACACGTCCCTCTCAATCTTTCTGTCTCTAAAGGAAGCGTCTGTTCAGTTCTGTAGCTCCACGTGGCTCTAAGACTCCTCCCCCGTCTCTCTCTCTCTCTCTCGGCCGTGTTCAGTGTGGTGGGTGGGCCACATTCCTGTGCCCTCGTTTCACAAGGCCAAACTCTCTCTGTCGCTCCCTTTTCATCTCTCACTTGTGTTTTTCCTTCCGTGCTCTACGTAAGGGAGAGTTTGAGGGCCATATCGGCCCAGAGACTCTGTGAATGTTCTGCCCACTTTAGTGTGTCAGAATTAGGCTACGTTTAAACTCCAGACCCAGGATGAGCCAGGCCTAGCAGAACTCAACCTCTCCAGTCGGGGGGAGGCAGGTAGGGAATGTGCTGCCTCATGCGTGCATGTTTGTGTGTGACTTGGGGGAGTCAATGCATAATGCATTACGTAAAGTCTTTGCAGACGTTGATGTTGGACAAACAGTCTTTGTTTGTTTATTTGGTCATGTCTAAAAAGTTTAAACATGTTTTAGGAGAAGAGGGTGAATGTTATTGTCTTTCCAGGCAGTTTAGTGGACTTGTGCGCTGTTTTGCCTTTTCTTCTTTATAAGGTAGTGTGTGTGTGTACGTGTGTTAGTGTGTGTTTGTCAGAGACATTCGTTGCATATTTTGTCTCTTACTGCGCTTATAAACGCGTCTTGGATTAAGTCATTGGTATTGTGTTGTTTTTCAGTATGTATTGTGACTTTTCGTCTTTTTATCTGCATTTCGTGGTGCAGTCTTTCTCTGTAATCCATGTGGTGAATGTTAACCTCTCTCTCTCTCAGCCAGGTTCTCATTCTTTCTGTTACATGTGCTAAATGTCTCTCTCTTTCTCTAGATAAGAATTAGAGACCCTAATCAGGGCGGTCGGGATATCACAGAAGAGATCATGTCAGGAGGTCGCAGTGGCTCGACACCAACACCTCCACAGGTAACTCATACACACCGGAACAAATTGCGTTTACTCCCTTATGTCACTATTGCATTGCTAAAGGAGATGTTAAATGATAGCATACAGTGAACATGAGCTGTCAAGCTCCAAAAGGATGTAAAAGTAGTCCATATGACTCGTGCACTACCTTCCAAGGCTTTTGAAGTGACACGATAAATTTATGTGATGCATTAGATACAATATAAACGATACAACAATATGAACTCCACCGTGTAATGCGACGCATAAGATACTATATATAACGATATGAACTCCGCCGATAATGCGACACATTAGATACTATATGCTAAAACAATATGAACTCCACCGTGTAATGCAACACATTAGATACAGTATAAACGATACTACAATATGAACTCCACCGTGTAATGCAACGCATTAGATACTACATGCTAAAACAATACGAACTCCGCCGTGTAATGCGACTCATTAGATACTATATGCTAAAACAATATGAACTCCGCCGTGTAATGCAATGCATAAGATACTATATAAACTATATGAGCTCCACCGTGTAATGCGACGCATTAGATAATATATGCTAAAACAATATGAGCTCCACCGTGTAATGCGACGCATTAGATAATACATGCTAAAACGATATGAACTCCACCGTATAATGCAACGCATAAGATACTATATAAACAGTGAACTCTGCTGTGTAATGCGACGCATAAGATACTATATAAACGATATGAACTCCACCGTATAATGCGACGCATAAGATACTATATAAGCGATATGAACTCCACCGTATAATGCGACGCATAAGATACTATATAAACGATATGAACTCCACCGTATAATGCGACGCATAAGATACTATATAAACAGTGAACTCCGCCGTGTATTACGACACATAAGATACTATATAAACGATATGAACTCAACCGTATAATGCGACGCATAAGATACTATATAAACAGTGAACTCCGCTGTGTAATGCGACGCATAAGATACTATAAAAACGATATGAGCTCCACCGTATAATGCGACGCATAAGATACTATATAAACGATATGAACTCCACCGTATAATGCGACGCATAAGATACTATATAAATGATATGAACTCCACCGTATAATGCGACGCATAAGATACTATATAAACGATATGAACTCCACCGTATAATGCGACGCATAAGATACTATATAAACGGTGAACTCCGCTGTGTAATGCGACGCATAAGATACTATATAAACGATATGAACTCCGCCGTGTAATGCGACGCATAAGATACTATATAAACGATTTGAACTCCACCATATAATGCGACGCATAAGATACTATATAAACAGTGAACACCGCCTTGTATTACGACACATAAGATACTATATAAACGATATGAACTCCACCGTATAATGCGACGCATAAGATACTATATAAACAATATGAACTCCACCGTATAATGCGACACATAAGATACTATATAAACAATATGAACTCCACCGTATAATGCGACACATAAGATACTATATAAACAGTGAACTCCACTGTGTAATGTGACGCATAAGATACTATATAAACGATATGAACTCCACCGTATAATGCGACGCATAAGATACTATATAAACGATATGAACTCCACTGTATAATGCGACGCATAAGATACTATATAAACAGTGAACTCCGCTGTGTAATGCGACGCATAAGATACTATATAAACGATATGAACTCCACCGTATAATGTGACGCAATAGATGCTATATAAACTATATGGACTCTGCCGTGTAATGTGACACATAAGATACTATATAAACGATATGAACTCCACCGTATAATGCGACGCATAAGATACTATATAAACGATATGAACTCCGTCGTGTAATGCGATGCATAAGATACTATATAAACAATTTGAACTCCACCGTATAATGCGACGCATAAGATACTATATAAACAGTGAACTCCGCCTTGTATTACGACACATAAGATACTATATAAACGATATGAACTCCACCGTATAATGCGACGCATAAGATACTATATAAACGATATGAACTCCACCGTATAATGCGACACATAAGATACTATATAAACGATATGAACTCCACCGTATAATGCGACGCATAAGATACTATATAAACAGTGAACTCCGCCGTGTACTACGACACATAAGATACTATATAAACGATATGAACTCCACCGTATAATGCGACGCATAAGATACTATATAAATGATATGAACTCCACTGTATAATGCGACGCATAAGATACTATATAAATGATATGAACTCCACTGTATAATGCGACGCATAAGATACTATATAAACGATATGAACTCCACCGTATAATGCGACGCATAAGATACTATGTAAACGATATGAACTCCACCGTATAATGCGACGCATAAGATACTATATAAACAGTGAACTCCGCCGTGTATTACGACACATAAGATACTATATAAACGATTTGAACTCAACCGTATAATGCGACGCTTAAGATACTATATAAACAGTGAACTCCGCTGTGTAATGCGACGCATAAGATACTATATAAACGATATGAACTCCGCTGTGTAATGCGACGCATAAGATACTATAAAAACGATATGAACTCCACCGTATAATGCGACGCATAAGATACTATATAAACGATATGAACTCCACCGTATAATGCGACGCATAAGATACTATATAAACGATATGAACTCCACCGTATAATGCGACGCATAAGATACTATATAAACAGTGAACTCCGCCGTGTATTACGACACATAAGATACTATATAAACGATATGAACTCAACCGTATAATGCGACGCATAAGATACTATATAAACAGTGAACTCCGCTGTGTAATGCGACGCATAAGATACTATATAAACGATATGAACTCCACCGTATAATGCGACGCATAAGATACTATATAAACGATATGAACTCCACCGTATAATGCGACGCATAAGATACTATATAAACAGTGAACTCCGCTGTGTAATGCGACGCATAAGATACTATATAAACGATATGAACTCCACCGTATAATGCGACGCATAAGATACTATATAAGCGATATGAACTCCGCCGTATAATGCGACGCGTAAGATACTATATAAACGATATGAACTCCACCGTATAATGCGACGCATAAGATACTATGTAAACGATATGAACTCCACCGTATAATGCGACGCATAAGATACTATATAAACGATATGAACTCCGCTGTGTTCTCTATTTCAGTCAGTGCTGCCCGGCTCGGACGTATATATCGTCACGCTGCCCAACGGTGACAACCCCAAACCTGAGGTCATCATGACAACCAGAGCGGAGTTTCCCATCCCTCCAGGTGAAAGCCCTCTTCCTGATGCCCCACCCACTCCACCTCCCACCTGTTCAGTAAGTGACACGGTAGATGCTCCGCCCCCTGCCGATGATGCCCATGTGACGACCGCTGCGATGGACACGCCCACAGACGTGAAATGGCAAGGCAAGATTACAGCGGTATCCGCCCCCTCTAGTTCTAACGCTGCTGAAGCAATGCCCTCTAAATATAAAGAGGAGGGGCTTGTGACTGTCCCCCGGGCGGAGCCAGCACTTGAATCTCCTATAGTTCAACCTGAAGAGCTACAGCTATTCAACGGCATACCAGCAGGGGGCATTCACGCTCACGGCGAGTACAGAGACGCTAGCCCTATCGCCGAGCCAGACGTCACTAAAGAAGCTCCACCGGTTACAGTCGAAATGCCCGACGAGGCTCTCAATGCGATGCCTGATGTTGTTTATATTCATCCTCAGGAGGAAGTGCCAGCTCCTGTTGTTAAGGAGCCCATTCCTCCAGGTTTCAAGGAGACACCTGCTCCTGTTGTCAAAGGAGACTCCCGCTACTGTTGTCAAGGAGACTCCCGCTACTGTTGTCAAGGAGACTCCCGCTACTGTTGTCAAGCAGATTTCTCCTGTGGTTGCCAAGGAAACGCCTACAACGGTTGAAGAGGAAGCTGTTCCCCAGGTTACCCAGCAGGCTGTCGTCAAGGAAACTCCTGTTGTTAAGGAGACGCCTGCTCCGAGTACTAAACAAACCCCGGAAACTGTTGTTAGCAAACCGCCTCCGCCTGTTGTCAAAGAAGCACCTTCACTTGCTGCCATGGAAACACCCGAACCAGTCATCAAGGAAACCACTGCACCCGCGGAGGTCGTTGCGGAGGTTTCTAAAGCCACACCCACTTCAATAGAAGAGCGGGAGGACACGCCCTCTCCACAGACCACTCCCTCCGATAGTACTATGCAAGGTATGTCTCAAACACGTGCAAACACTTCTAGATGCATAGAGAGCCATAGGATGCTCCCTATTTAGTGCACGACTTAACCTCCAGTGTGCTGTCTGTCTGCACTGGTCTCAGAACAGTTATAAGAGTGCTATAGGATGCTCCCTTGCTCCCTATTTAGTGAATGACTTAACCTCCAGTGTGCTGTCTGTGTGCACTGGTCTCAGAACAGTTATAAGAGAGCTATAGGATGCTCCCTTGCTCCCTATTTAGGGCATGACTTAACCTCCAGTGTGCTGTCTGTCTGCACTGGTCTCAGAACAGTTATAGGAGAGATATAGGATGCTCCCTTGCTCCCTATTTAGTGCATGACTTAACCTCCAGTGTGCTGTCTGTCTGCACTGGTCTCAGAACAGTTATAGGAGAGCTATAGGATGCTCCCTTGCTCCCTATTTAGTGCATGACTTAACCTCCAGTGTGCTGTCTGTGTGCACTGGTCTCAGAACAGTTATAGGAGAGCTATAGGGTGCTCCCTTGCTCCCTATTTAGTGAATGACTTAACCTCCAGTGTGCTGTCTGTCTGCACTGGTCTCAGAACAGTTATAGAGAGCTATAGGATGCTCCCTTGCTTCCTATTTAGTGCATGACTTAACCTCCAGTGTGCTGTCTGTGTGCACTGGTCTCAGAACAGTTATAGGAGAGCTATAGGATGCTCCCTTGCTCCCTATTTAGTGAATGACTTAACCTCCAGTGTGCTGTCTGTCTGCACTGGTCTCAGAACAGTTATAAGAGAGCTATAGGATGCTCCCTTGCTCCCTATTTAGGGCATGACTTAACCTCCAGTGTGCTGTCTGTCTGCACTGGTCTCAGAACAGTTATAGGAGAGCTATAGGATGCTCCCTTGCTCCCTATTTAGTGAATGACTTAACCTCCAGTGTGCTGTCTGTCTGCACTGGTCTCAGAACAGTTATAGAGAGCTATAGGATGCTCCCTTGCTTCCTATTTAGTGCATGACTTAACCTCCAGTGTGCTGTCTGTGTGCACTGGTCTCAGAACAGTTATAGGAGAGCTATAGGATGCTCCCTTGCTCCCTATTTAGTGAATGACTTAACCTCCAGTGTGCTGTCTGTCTGCACTGGTCTCAGAACAGTTATAGGGAGCTATAGGATGCTCCTTTGCTCCCTATTTAGTGCACGACTTAACCTCCAGTGTGCTGTCTGTCTGCACTGGTCTCAGAACAGTTATAAGAGAGCTATAGGATGCACCCTTGCTCCCTATTTAGGGCATGACTTAACCTCCAGTGTGCTGTCTGTCCGCCCTGGTCTCAGAACAGTTATAGGGAGCTATAGGATGCTCCCTTGCTCCCTATTTAGTGCATGACTTAACCTCCAGTGTGCTGTCTGTCTGCACTGGTCTCAGAACAGTTATAGGAGAGCTATAGGATGCTCCCTTGCTCCCTATTTAGTGCATGACTTAACCTCCAGTGTGCTCTCTGTGTGCACTGGTCTCAGAACAGTTATAGAGAGCTATAGGATGCACCCTTGCTCCCTATTTAGTGCATGACTTAACCTCCAGTGTGCTGTCTGTCTGCACTGGTCTCAGAACAGTTTGAAATGCTCCTTATTTTCATGCTATTTCCATATAAAGCCTAAACAGTTTCTGGCTTCAAATTTCCCTCTCCAGTTTGTATTTTGTAATGCATCGGTTTTCTTTTATAGTGTTAATACTGTGTGTGCATTTGCAGCAGTTTCTGTGCCAAAGAAGAAGAGAAAAATGAAAGATCTTAACAAGAAGGAGGCAGGCGATGTGCTTGATGCCTTTAAAGAGGTGAGGGGATGTTTTGTATTTATTCAGTAATAATGGAAGCACCTGTCAGACCCGACACACCAAGTGCAACACAAATTGCAAATAAAAATCGTAATATAAAATCGCATTTTCGCCATCCAGTGTGAACATCTGTCATACCTGAAGCAAAATGCACTCCCGGTGCTTTAAGTGGTATAATGCAAATAAAACCAGTCTGACCGTACAGATTACACTTGCTTTAATGCAAAATACTTCTGATAATAATTATGTTGTCACTCTCCTGCCAAGGAAAGGTACATTTCCGTGTGATAACGTGAGAATATACCATGTTGCAATGATACTAGTTAGTGCTGGGGGTTGATAGAGATTTCTCCATTTGATATCGATTCATACGAGTATGTTATTTCAGCTATAATGTGCCTTTTACTAACATTTGAAAGACTGTATCTCTCCCAGATAATGCTGTTATTTATACAGGGGACCTTCTAACTAGGTACATAAAATAAATATTCATTTTAATATTAGTTTTTCATCATTTTGGCCACATTTTGGCTGAACAAATCCATGTAGTCAATCAGTAAATGTGTAAAGTTATGTTGCATCTTTATTGTTTAATAGCATAAATGCACTATTTACAAGCATTTACATTGATTTGTTGAACACGTGCTAAAAAGCGGTACTGTCTCTTTAAGAAAACTGGCAGGTGCATGTTAATGAGAGAGACTGTAATGGCTTTATCTTCTGTGTGCATGATTAGAAATTAAGATTGCGATTCTTTGCATACTTTCATCCACTTGTAACAATAGTAGTTGTCTACCATTAGTAATAATGTTAATTAACGTTTTTGGTGATAGTTATGCATACTGTATATTCGATAGTAGTCCATACCAATGCCGCCGCGAGAGCTAATATGCTGTTGAACACACTTGATGTGAATCTACCTTTAAGATGAAAGTTACCTGTTGTCTTTTCAAAGCCCACACCCCCTGAGCCAGAGGCCACACCCCCAGTGAAGGCGGAGCCAGAGAGCACCGTCCCGGTGGCCCCGCCTCCTGTAGAAGATGTGGATGAGACCTGGGAGGAAAAAGAAGATAAACTCGACGCTGAAAACATCAAGCCACAGAGTCCCTCGCCCACTGAACTGAAATACCAGTACAAAGAAGGTGAATGCATAAAGCATGCATGGGATAAATGTCACAATGTTAATATAACACACATCAGACATTCAGACAATTGGTGTCGTCAACAGCCAGATCCGTCGACCACTATTGAATGATCACTTGTTGTTTCCTACAGAACAATGGAAACCTCTGAATCCAGAAGAGAAGAAGAAATACGATCGGGAGTTTCTGCTCGGCTTCCAGTTTATCAGTGCCAGCATGCACAAACCTGAGGGACTACCACAAATCTCAGATGTAGTTCTGGAGAAGGTAGATGACACGCACTCAAATATGTACCTGAGAAATAGGACAATTCGGTCTCGTTGTGTAGTTTAGTTACATTACTATCAGCCAGTGTACCTGCGTGCTCCGGCCTGTGATGTTTGTCATTGAGAAGACGCGCTTCAAAACTTCATCTAATGGTGCGTTCAGAACAGAGGCGTCGAGAGCGTCCGATTGACCGGAAGTCGTTCATTTTCTATGGCAGCCGGCGTCTCTCGCCGACAAGAAGCGGCGCGTCCGTGGCCGGTGCGTTGTGGGCGTCAGAGGAATGTTCAACTAAACTTTGAACTTTGGTTCACACCAAACAAAAGTGCCGAAGACAAAATG
>NC_068311.1:1806900-1821900 GCF_025860055.1 Xyrauchen texanus | reverse complement strand
AACGTGTGCACTGTAAGTCTTATTAAAACATACAGTAGCCTTGTATAAGTTTAGTTTGCTATTAGTTGCATATGTGGGAAAGATGGCATGAGGGTGAATAAATGATGACGTTTTCATTTGTGTGCATTTTGTATCTCTTTCTCATCGTAGCTTAAAGTTCCCACAACAGATAAACCTGGAGTGACGGTGAATTTCAGGAAGTTGTTGCTCAATCGTTGTCAGAAAGAGTTCGAGAAGGACAAAGATGACGACGAAACATTTGAGAAGAAACAGAAAGAGCTGGACGCCGCCTCAGGGGTACGAACGCAAATCGCACACACCTGAGCGGACTTAACAGTTTGAACACAGCCCATGCCCTTCATAAAGGCATAACGGTTAATTGTGACCTCACTTCCTGTCTCTTTCAGGAGGAGGAGAAGCAAAGGTTGAAGGATGAGCTCAAAGAGGCCAAAGACCAAGCCCGGCGACGGTCGCTAGGCAACATCAAGTTCATCGGCGAGTTGTTCAAGTTGAAGATGTTAACGGAGACGATCATGCACGACTGTATCGTTAAACTGCTGAAGAATCACGACGAGGAGAGTTTAGAGTGTCTCTGTCGACTGCTGTCCACCATCGGGAAAGATCTGGACTTCGAGAAGGCAAAGGTGACACGCACACACCGCTCGGGCGGGACGATGTAGTTATTATTATTATATCTGTATAACTATATGAAGGGTTTCTGTATTAATTATGTTGTATCTATTATATTCGTTTATACTAGAGCTGTCGGAATTAACACGTTGTGATTAACGCATTTACCAATCAGATCCTGACGTTGTATTCAGATTTGGAAAGCCACTATTAA
This sequence comes from Xyrauchen texanus, assembly GCF_025860055.1. Taxonomy (NCBI): domain Eukaryota; kingdom Metazoa; phylum Chordata; class Actinopteri; order Cypriniformes; family Catostomidae; genus Xyrauchen; species Xyrauchen texanus. The sequence goes on along the minus strand of NC_068311.1, from coordinate 1,821,056 downwards.
TTAATATTACGAGGGTTTAAGAGGTTTAATGGCCACTAGCAATGAAAACGCAACCTAGACTAGTTCTTTCATTTAGTCAACCTCCCACTTAGACATTGGGAAATAATGTTACTTGAATTGGTGATATTTTTGTGCATTTTCATCTTCTGTGGAATACTGTGTGTGTGTCTGGAAAATATGCAATTAATCTTGATTGACATGAAAATATGCGATTTACCGGGATTGACTGGAAATTGCACGATTAATCTTGATTGACTGGAAATTATGCGATTAAACGCGATTGACTGGAAATTGCGCGATTAATCGTATTTGACATGAAAATATGCTATTGACTGGAAATTACGCGATTAATCGGGATTGACTGGAAGTTACGCGATTAATCATAATTGACATGAAAATATGCTATTGACTGGAAATTGCGCGATTAACCGCTATTGACTGGAAATGACACAATTAATCACGATTAACTGGAAAATATGCGATTAATTGGGATTGCCATGAAAATATGCGATTGACAAAATTATGCGACTAATCGCGATTGACTGGAAATTGCGCGATTAATCGCGGTTGACTGGAAAATATCAATGGTGACTGGAAAATATGCGATTGACTGAAAATTATGCGACTAATCGCGATTTGACTGGAATTTATGTGATTAATTGCGATTTACTGGAAGTTACGCGATTAACTGGAAATTACACGATTAATCGCGGGTAACCAGAAAATATGCAATTGACAAAATTGTGCGACTAATCGCGATTGACTGCAATTTACATGATTAATCACGATTGACTGGAAATTACACGATTAATCACGATTAAATTCTCAAAAGGAATCATAATTTAATTCAAACAGTCGTTGCATCCAAAAGTAATGCAAAATGTAAAACAGTAAATAATAAGATGCACGTGAACAAAAGATTGATATGTAATCATGTTTTTTCTAGGGCTGTCAATCGATTAAAAATTGTATCGTATTAATTACATGGTATTAATCAAATTAATATTTGCAATTTTACATAAATATTTGCTGAGAAAGCTCCTGAAATAACATTAATTCAATATATGATTAATTAATTATAAATAGTAGAATAAAATGTGTCTATATAGTGTATATATAGTATATATTATAATACAGATAATTAAAAATGCATTACATTATTTTGGCACATGTGTAAAGCATTAAATGAGATGATATAAAAAGTGGCTTTAGAACGCAAAATATTGTTTATTTCCATATAATTGAACATAAGGCCACCGTGTTCTTATCTTGTGCCGTCTGCTGTCGGTAAGTGTGTTTGTTCTCTGGATAAGCTGCTCGTTGCATATACTGCATTGAATCCTTGATGCGTATTGATATTGAAGTTTAAAACGTCTCTGTCTTAACGCTGTCAAACTCACGAGACGAGGAAGGATCGTGAATCTAGTCTAATGACTTCTAGAAAAGTGCATTACAATTTATTTCAACAGCAGTCAGTTTTGAATATTAATGTGTATTATTGAGATCGTCCAGCTCTATTTTCAGTGTTAAAATACAAACACACACATGCTCTGCTGATGTGATATTAATCTCTCTCTCTCTCTCTCTCTCTCTCTCTCTCTCTCTCTCTCTCTCAGCCGAGAATGGATCAGTATTTTCACCAGATGGAGAAAATTATTAAGGAGAAGAAAACCTCTTCCAGAACCCGTTTCATGTTGCAGGACGTTCTTGATTTACGAAGGGTAAGCTCTCATAACTTGTGTGTGTGTGTGTGTGTGTGTGTGTGTGAGTGTGTGCATGTGTTTGTGTGAGTGAATGTCTGTTTTGTTTGTGTGTGTGTGTGTGAGTGAGTGTCTGTTTGTGTGTGTGTGTGTGTGTGTGTGTATTTGAGTGACTTGGTGTCTGTTTGTGGGTTTGTTTGTGTGATTGAGTGAGAGAGAGAGTGTGTTTGTGTGTGTGTGTGTGTCTGTTTGTAAGAGTGTGTGTCTGTTTGTTTGTGTGTGTGTGAGTGAGTGTCTGTTTGTGTGTGTGTGTTTGTGTGTGTGAGAGAGTGTGTTTATGTGTGTCTGTAAGGGTGTGTGTGTGTGTGTGAGAGAGTCTGTTTGTGTGTGAGTGTGTTTGTGTGCGTGTGTGTGTCTGTCTGTTTGTGTGCGAGTGTGTTTGTGTCTGTTTGTAAGAGTGTGTCTGTCTGTTTGTTTGTGTGTGTGTGTGTGTGTGTGTGTGAGTGAGTGTCTGTGTGTGTTTGTTTGAGTGTATTTGTGTGAGAGAGTCTGTCTGTGTGTGAGTCTGTCTGTGTGTGAGTCTGTTTGTGTGTGCGTGTGTGTGTTAGAGAGTGCGTTTGTGTGTCTGTTTGTGTGTGTGTGTGATTGTCTGTTTTTGTGTTTGTTTGAGTGTATTTGTGTGTGCGTGTAGGTGTGTGAGAGAGTGTTTATGTGTGTCTGTAAGGGTGTGTGTGTGTGTGTGTGTGTGTGTGAGAGTCTGTTTGTGTGTGAGTGTGTTTGTGTGCGTGTGGGTGTCTGTCTGTTTGTGTGCGAGTGTGTTTGTGTCTGTTTGTAAGAGTGTGTCTGTCTGTTTGTGTGTGTGTGTGTGTGTGTGTCTGTGTGTGTTTGTTTGTGTGTATTTGTGTGAGAGAGTCTGTCTGTGTGTGAGTCTGTCTGTGTGTGAGTCTGTTTGTGTGAGAGTCTGTTTGTGTGTGCGCGTGTGTGTTAGAGGGTGCGTTTGTGTGTCTGTTTGTGTGCGTGTGTGAGTGAGTATCTGTGTCTGTTTGTTTGAGTGCATTTGTGTGCGAGAGTGTGTTTGTGTGTGTCTGTAAGAGTGTGAGTGTGTTTGTGTGTGCGTGTGTCTGTCTGTGTGTGTGTGTGTGTGTCTGTTTGTGAGAGTGTGTGTGAGTGGGTGTGTCTCTATCTCATTCTCTCTCTGCGTGGTTTTCTTGGAAAACTGATTCCATGTATGTTAGTGCGCTCCACACACACACACTTCACGTGTGTAACTGAAGAACATTTCAAGTTTCACGTGTGTTGGGGAGGAAATAGGAGTGATGGTGGAAGAGTTGAAGGAATATCGCAGGTTCATTTTAACCTAATGCAAACAGTTAGACAATCATTTGTGAACGCAAGGAAACAGACTTAAAATGATATTAATATTAATATAATATACATTTATAAGTTCAATAGGCAAGTGTGTCATCGCACTGTTCTGAAAGTACATGTGATATTTTAAAATCATTTTCAGTGTTGATTAACAGAATGTCACATATTTTGTTTATTCTCTCTCCCTTTTTCAGAATAACTGGGTCCCACGCAGAGGAGATCAGGGGCCAAAGACTATTGAGCAGATCCACAAGGAGGCGGAGCTTGAAGAGCACCGAGAACATGCCAAAGTTCAACAGCAGCTGCTGTCTAAGAAGGATGGCCGCAGTGGAGGAGGAGGAGGAGGCGGCGGCGGAGGAGGAGGAGGAGGAGGAGGGTCGGTGGTCTGGGGCCCCGCGGTGGACCGCACGGACCTGGTTCCCGTGGCAACCAGGCCCCTGATGACGGCTGGAACACGGTGCCCATTTCCACCAAAAACAGACCGATCGATCCCACACGGCTCAGCAAGATCACTAAGGTCTGATCCATCAATTACGCTTGGCTTTTAGATTTCTTTAACCCTTAAGTGAACAGTTCACCCAAAATGTAAAATGTTGTCATCGTTCACTCACCCAGAACGATCCCTTTATTGGCGCAGTGCTTTGATCTTTGACTCTGTGTCAATTTTTTTTTTTTCTCATGTAGCCGGGCGCTTTGGACTTCAATAACCAGCTTCTTGCCCCGGGGGGTAAAGGAACATGGGGCAGTTGGGGCAAAGGGAGTAGCGGAGGCTCGGGGGCCAAACCCAGCGACAGCGGTGAGTGCGTGGGATTTTAATCGGGAACACGTACACACTTGTGACAGTGAAGTAACTTGTGTTTCGTGTGTGTGTGTGGTGTTTAGGATCTCAGGAGTTTGCTCGGGCGAGCACGCTGAATCGATTCTCAGCACTTCAGCAGCCTTCCTCATCATCATCTGCCAACAGCGACTCTGACCGGAGGGTTCCTAACAGGTCAGGGTTTTTTTGTTTGTTGCCTACAATCTACAGATATATCGTCTTTTTGTATTATTTTGTCTTTCTCTCACATCACTGGTTTAATCGTTGCGTTTCTTGCAGGAATAGCTCCAGTCGGGAACGAAGCGATCGCTTTGACCGCCGCGATGATCGCGTGGACCGGGGCGGTGAACGCTACGATCGCCGCGACGATCGCGGATCAGACCGGCTGGACCGGAATCGTCCCGCGGTCAGCAAGCGAAGTTTCAGCCGCGAGAAAGACAGGAGCCGCGAGCAAGACCAGCGTCCCGTCGAAACGGTCCGCCGCGTGTCCAGCATGACGGACGAGCGCGAGAGAGAACGAGAACGCTGTAACCGCGAGAATGGTACGGAGAGCTCTGGGTCAAAGGTCACCGGTCCAGACAGAGTTTATATTTTGGGTTTCTCATGTTTCGTAACATCTCAGATCACACTTTTAATTCATGCCTTTTGCAGTGATGCTCTTATTGCAGATGGTACAAAGTGCATTCGATTCTGAAAGAGTTTCGTTGCGGTTGTTTACAGGTTTTGTCAAGCGTTTTATTTATTTATTTTTACAGTGAAGAGAGAGACCGCACCGACTCCTCCACCTATTTCCTCTAAACCTGCCCTGACAGAAGAAGAACTGGAGAAGAAATCAGCTGCCATCATAGAGGAATACTTACACATCAATGACATGAAGGTACACTCACACACACACACACACACACTCACAAACACACACACTCACACAAACACACACACACACTCACACACATACACACACAAACACACACACACACAAACACACTCACACATACACACACACACACAAACACACACACTCACACACATACACACAAAAACACACACACACACACACTCACACACACACACACACACACACTCACACACATACACACACAAACACACACACACACACAAACACACTCACACATACACACACACTCACACATACACACACACTCACTCTCACACAAACACACACACTCACACAAACACACACACACAAACACACATACACACACACTCACTCTCTCACACACACACTCACTCTCTCACACACACACTCACTCTCTCACACACACTCACACATACACAAACACTCACTCTCACACACACACACACACACTCTCACACACACACACACACACACACACACACACACACACACACATGAAAACGTAATACACCCTATTTAATTCCTGGTCTTACAATAACATTAGTAAATGTAATTCTAAACGATGTTGTTGTTTATCCTCCTGTCCTGTAGGAGGCATTGCAGTGCGTCAGTGAGCTGAACTGCGCATCGCTGCTCTCTGTGTTTGTGCGGACGGGAATCGAGTCGACACTTGAGCGCAGCACCGTCACCAGAGAGCACATGGGGTTACTGTTTCACCAACTCGTCAAAACACAAACGCTGTCAACACAACAATACTTCAAAGGGTGAGAGATGATTGGTGGAAGTGCTGCAATAAAATACAAAAATATATACATTTTAAAACAATTATTAAATCTTAATTTTTATTTATTTATTGTTTTGGTGATTTTATTTAGAGGAATCCTTTGACATTAACTCTAATCATTCTAAATCGTCAGTAAAATAATTAAATATAATAGAAAGGTCTTTAAAGCGTCATGACAAAAAAAAAAAAAGTGTATTAAAATAATTATTTAAATTGTATTTTTATTTTATTATTTTTTTTGGCGATTTTGTATTTAAATAATATTGTAAATAACATTATAAAATGAAGAAAAAAAATACAACAATGTATTAAAATTAGGGCTGTCAATCAATTAAAACATTTAATTAAATTAATTACACGGCGCCCCGATTAATTCATCGCAAAATCAAATATTTGCTGAGAAAGCCCCTCATATAACAATAATTCAATATATAATGAAGAAATAATTATACATAGTTATCTTTAAGTATTTACAAATTATATAGTTTAATATAATTTTAATTGTAATTTTTTTAACACGTTATTTTTTATAAAATTAATCGCACTGAATTAACGCATTAAATCGACATTCCTAATTAAAATAATAGTAACAAATTGTAAAGTTTTTTAATATATTTTTGATGATAGAAAAAAATGCTATAAAATGCGACGAGTCCTTTAAAACGATATGATAAAAAAAAAAATAAATAAATAAATAAAAAAAGATGTATTAAAATTATTATGTAAATTATAACAGAAAACATTTAAAATAATGCTTATGCAAATAAGTGATGTTCCTTTAGGCTGTTGGAGGTGTTGGAGGTGGCGGAGGATATGGCTATAGATATTCCTCACTTCTGGCTGTATCTGGCTGAACTCATCTGCCCCCTGCTGCATGAGGGGGGCATTCCAATGGGCCTGCTTTTCAGGTGAGCGCAAACACGCCCCCATTGACCTCATGCATCGACATATAGACACAGAGCACAAATCAACACCACAACAACATCCGTATTCATCCTTATGCACCGCTTTGATTGACATTTCAGTATGACCTCTGACCTCTGCTCTCTTCGTTTTTAGGGAGGTGTCTAAACCACTGGTGCCTCTGGGGAAAGCTGGAGTTTTACTGGCGCATATCCTCAACCTGCTGTGCAAAGCAATGGTACGACACGCGTCTTGACATCCAGACTTGGTGTGTGAATGTATATTAACAGGTTTGTGCCCTGAATAAAGTTTTGAACTCTTTCCTGTCTCAGAGTCATAAAAAGGTGGGACTGATGTGGAGGGAGGCGGGGCTTAGCTGGAAAGACTTCCTGCCAGAAGATGAGGACGTCAATAAGTTTGTCACTGAGAAGGTTTGAGAAAATTTCATCAGCCGTTCAATCAGTAATCAATATTATCTTTCAATAAACCACTAGCGGGAAATTGATATCTGTCAGACATTTACTGAAATTGTGTGCACGCCTGTCTCTGCGTGTGGGCGCGCCTGTGTCTGTGCGTCTGCACGCGTGCCCCTGTGTCCCTGTGCTTGTGCCTGTGTGTGGGTGTGCGCCTGTGTCTGTGCGTCTGCGCGCGTGTCCCTGTGTCCCTGTGCTTGTGCCTGTGTGTGGGTGTGCGCCTGTGTCTGCGCGTCTGCGCGCGTGTCCCTGTGCTTGTGCCTGTGTCTGTGCGTTTGCGCGCCTGTGTCTGTGTGTGGGTACACGCCTGTGTCTGGGTACACGCCTGTGTCTGTGTGTGGGTGCACGCCTGTGTGTGGGTGTGCGCGTGTGTCTGTGCGTCTGCACACCTTTGTCTGCACGCGTGCGCCTGTGTCCCTGTGCTTGTGTCTGTGCGCGCGCGCATGTGTCCCTGTGCCTGTGTGTGTCCGCCTGTGTCCCTGTGCGTGTCTGCGCCTGTGTGTGCGTGTCTGCGCCTGTGTGTGCGTGCCTGCGCCTGCGTGCCTGCGCGCCTGTGCACCTGTGTGTCTGTGTCTGTGCGCCTGCGCCTGTGTCTCTGTGCGTGCGTGTGTGTGTGTGTCTGTCTGTTCCTGAGAGTAATGCACTGGTGTAATTACAGGTTACTGTTCCTTCACTGTGAATACACAGTCTTGATTATTGTCTGTGCGGTGTGTGTGTGTGTGTGTGTGTGTGTGTGTGTGTGTGTGTGTGTGTGTGCGTGTGTGTGTGCGTGTGTGTGTGTGTGTGTGTGTGTGTGTGTGTGTAGGGAGTAGAATTCCCTCTAGGAGACGAGTGTGTGAAGAGTAGCAGTAAATCTTCTCTGAGTTCAGAAGAGATCTCGAGAGAACTCGAGCGACTGCTACAAGAGAAAGCCGACAACCAGAGGATCATTGACTGGGTCGAGGTACAGAACTGTGTGTGTGCTCCAAGATCAGGTGTAGTATAAAGAGGAGACCGGCAGGAAGTCCTGCTCACTACTAAAAGTGCCAATACAGGATCCGAAATTAACACCCACAAAGCAGATTGCTCAGAGATTGAGTCCGAGGCATGCTGAGTGACTCCAGTCAGGTCTCCTTAGCAACCAGATTGGCCCGGTTGCTAGGGAGGGTAGAGTCACATGGGGTAACCTCCTTGTGGTGGTGATTAGTGGTTCTCTCAATGTGGTGTGTGGTGAGTTGTGTGTGGATCGTGGAGAGTAACATGAGTCTCCACATGCTGTGAGTCTCCGCGGTGTCATGCACAACGAGTCACGTGATCAGATGCACTGATTGACGTTCTCAGACGCGGAGGACACTGAGACTCGTCCTCCACCACCCTGATTGAGGAGAGTAACAACGCCACCACGTGCGCTACATTTCAAGTCATCAGAAGTCATAAGAGAGCGTTGTGTGAAGAACAGACTGAATTTTAAGTCTTAATTCACTGAAAATCTTCCGCTTCATGTTATAAGAAAAGGACAGAAGAGAAGAAACTGAGCCTGGTTCTGTACCATAATGTTCAGTTGATGTTGCTAATGCCTGTGTCACCTTAATGACCTTGACCTCTGTGCAGGCTAACCTGGATGAGCAGCAAACGGCATCCAACACATTCATCCGAGCGCTGATGACAGCAGTTTGTCAGTCTGCCGTCATCTGTGAGTGCATCTGCCTCTTCAATCCCGTCTCGTTCCTTAATTGTGACATTTTGGTTGTTCTCTTCTCCAATCTGCCTCTAATCTCACCCTATGTTTTGTGATTGTCCAGGTGAGAACCCATATAAAGTAGATGCTAAAGAAATTACCCAGAGGGCCAAGCTGCTGCAGCGCTACCTTAAAGACGAGCAGAAAGAACTGCAGGCGCTGTACGCTCTCCAGAGTGTCATGGTTCAAATGGAGCAACCTCCGAGTAAGTGGTCTTTGTTTTGGCGATTAAGACCTTCTGATTATTCTCCTGCACCAGATGAATCAATCATATTTTCCTCTTTCTCTAGATTTGCTGCGGATGTTTTTTGACGTGTTGTATGACGAGGACGTCATAAAAGAGGAGGGCTTCTATAAGTGGGAGTCGAGCAAAGACCCCGCGGAACAGCTGGGCAAGGGCGTCGCCCTCAAATCAGTCACCGCCTTCTTTACCTGGCTGCGCGAAGCTGAGGACGAATCGGACAACAGCTAGATTTTTGGCCCCGCCCACTACAAAGAACGTTTGACGTGGAGTACAAATGGAAAAAGAAACGATTGGGAGGTTTTTCAGTATTTGGACATCTGGTGACTTTTTTGTTTTTGTTTGTTTAGTCTTTCGTTTGCGCAAGGAAATAACGAGTATTAGAGGATAACAAGCCTTACCTGCTCACTACAGTCTGTGGGGTTTTTAGTCGTTCGCATCGCTGCTTGCTCTTTCACGCTCCCGTTGCCGTGGAGACGGACATTGCTGACATCATCGTATCACTCGTTTATGATGTCACTCCCTGGTTCTATTTTTTTTGTTCGGAAATCCGTTATATTCATTATCGCTGATCTAGTTTTGAGTGGACCGGGTGATCGCGTGCGTACGAGGAGGATTGCCATTTCGTTTTGGATTTTATTTTATTTTTTTTGGAGTGATTTTGAGGTCTTTGCTTTTTCTACTTTTTTATGATGGAAACTCTGACACACACACACACACACACAAAAATGCAAATCGCGTCGCCCGTATCAGAGCTGCGAGTTTTGGCGGACTTGTGTCGTTTCGTTGCAGCTCCGGGGTGGCGACGCGTGCGCGGGAACGCGCTAGAGACGTGAACTTTGACCTTTTTGCTGCTGCTCGCCGGGGGGACGTTTCTGCCGGTCTGACCTCACCTGACCTGACATGCGGTTCCTTAACACATCAAACTTTATGGAAAAACGTTAAAACTTAAAAATAAGAAATAAAGAGGGGCGGACTCTTTGAAGAGGAGAGATTGAGAGGTTTACCCGCACCTTTTGCACCTGTAGTGGACTTTACAAAATAAATCATTATTACAGCTTGAATATATATATATATATATATATATATATATATATATATATATATATATATATATATATATAACCCTTTAAAAATGCTTAAGAGTAAAAAATAATGCAAAAGCTGGAGACTGAGAGAGTTTGAGACTGAGAGAGTTTGAATACTACATGCCTTCTGGGCTTCCTGGAGTGGAGATGCATTTCAGGAGCGCCCTGTAAATAATTTTTTTTTTTTTTTTTGGAAATAGAAATACTAACTTTAAAGTCATGTTTTAATTTTGTGACTTTTTTTTTCCTGTATTTCATTTTTTTATTTTTTTTATTTTTGCGGTTTAACCCCCACCCCACTCCCACCCCCGGCTTGTACAATTATCCTCCTCTAGTTATTGATTAAAGTTTAATGAAATTATGTAAATATTTCTCTTTTCTTTTCTTTTGCTTTAAGTATTTAATTAAGAGAAATTAATGGCTCTTTTCACATTTGAAACTGGAAAAGATAATAAAGATTATTGCAATGAAAAAGGACAAAAAAAACGTGTTCAAATCCTTTTGTAATTTTCACACTTTCACAGTTTGCTTTTAAGATGTGGGTGGCATTAGCCCAAAATGCATGCCCTGATGCACACACACAAAAACATCCACCAGAAATCATACATAATCACCGAATTTGATGTATTTTTATCAGAGGCAGTCTGATTCCCAAACAAATGACTCTCATGAGTCGGTTCTTTTGAATCTACAGCGTGACCAGTGCAGTCTGATTCCCAAACAAATGACTCTCATGAGTCGGTTCTTTTGAATCTACAGCGTGACCAGTGCAGTCTGATTCCCAAACAAATGACTCTCATGAGCCGGTTCTATTGAATCTACAGGGTGACCAGTGCAGTCTGATTCCCAAACAAATGACTCTCATGAGCCAGTTCTATTGAATCTACAGCGTGACCAGTGCAGTCTGATTCCCAAACAAATGACTCTCATTAGCCGGTTCTTTTGAATCTACAGCGTGACCAGTGCAGTCTGATTCCCAAACAAATGACTCTCATGAGTCGGTTCTTTTGAATCTACGGCGGGACCAGTGCAGTCTGATTCCCAAACAAATGACTCTCATGAGCCGGTTCTATTGAATCTACGGCGTGACCAGTGCAGTCTGATTCCCAAACAAATGACTCTCGTGAGCCGGTTCTATTGAATCTACAGCGTGACCAGTGCAGTCTGATTCCCAAACAAATGACTCTCGTGAGCCGGTTCTATTGAATCTACGGCGTGACCAGTGCAGTCTGATTCCCAAACAAATGACTCTCATGAGTCGGTTCTTTTGAATCTATGGCGTGACCAGTGCAGTCTGATTCCCAAACAAATGACTCTCATGAGCCGGTTCTATTGAATCTACAGGGTGACCAGTGCAGTCTGATTCCCAAACAAATGACTCTCATGAGCCGGTTCTATTGAATCTACAGGGTGACCAGTGCAGTCTGATTCCCAAACAAATGACTCTCGTGAGCCGGTTCTTTTGAATCTACGGCGTGACCAGTGCAGTCTGATTCCCAAACAAATGACTCTCGTGAGTCGGTTCTTTTGAATCTACGGCGTGACCAGTGCAGTCTGATTCCCAAACAAATGACTCTCGTGAGTCGGTTCTTTTGAATCTACGGCGTGACCAGTGCAGTCTGATTCCCAAACAAATGACTCTCGTGAGTCGGTTCTTTTGAATCTACGGCGTGACCAGTGCAGTCTGATTCCCAAACAAATGACTCTCGTGAGTCGGTTCTTTTGAATCTACGGCGTGACCAGTGCAGTCTGATTCCCAAACAAATGACTCTCGTGAGTCGGTTCTTTTGAATCTACGGCGTGACCAGTGCAGTCTGATTCCCAAACAAATGACTCTCGTGAGTCGGTTCTTTTGAATCTACGGCGTGACCAGTGCAGTCTGATTCCCAAACAAATGACTCTCGTGAGTCGGTTCTTTTGAATCTACGGCGTGACCAGTGCAGTCTGATTCCCAAACAAATGACTCTCGTGAGTCGGTTCTTTTGAATCTACGGCGTGACCAGTGCAGTCTGATTCCCAAACAAATGACTCGTGAGTCGGTTCTTTTGAATCTACGGCGTGACCAGTGCAGTCTGATTCCCAAACAAATGACTCTCATGAGTCGGTTCTTTTGAATCTACAGCGTGACCAGTGCAGTCTGATTCCCAAACAAATGACTCTCATGAGTCGGTTCTTTTGAATCTACAGCGTGACCAGTGCAGTCTGATTCCCAAACAAATGACTCTCATGAGTCGGTTCTTTTGAATCTACTGCGTGACCAGTGCAGTCTGATTCCCAAACAAATGACTCTCATGAGTCGGTTCTTTTGAATCTACTGCGTGACCAGTGCAGTCTGATTCCCAAACAAATGACTCTCATGAGTCGGTTCTTTTGAATCTACAGCGTGACCAATGCAGTCTGATTCCCAAACAAATGACTCTCATGAGTCGGTTCTTTTGAATCTACGGCGGGACCAGTGCAGTCTGATTCCCAAACAAATGACTCTCATGAGTCGGTTCTTTTGAATCTACGGCGTGACCAGTGCAGTCTGATTCCCAAACAAATGACTGTCATGAGTCGGTTCTTTTGAATCTACGGCGTGACCAGTGCAGTCTGATTCCCAAACAAATGACTCTCATGAGTCGGTTCTTTTGAATCTACGGTGTGACCAGTGCAGTCTGATTCCCAAACAAATGACTGTCATGAGTCGGTTCTTTTGAATCTACGGCGTGACCAGTGCAGTCTGATTCCCAAACAAATGACTCTCATGAGTCGGTTCTTTTGAATCTACGGTGTGACCAGTGCAGTCTGATTCCCAAACAAATGACTCTGAGTTTTCCCTGTGCATTTTCTCACTGCAAGTGTGCAGCTGTAAATATGGTCTCTGATATGGAAATGAATACTGATGAATTAATCATGTGATCTGAGTTCCTTTAATCGCCACGTGATGGCGCTCTTCCCTCATCCATTACTCTGATTGTAAACAACATTATTACATTATTCATGTTTTTAAACATCTCTCTGTCTGTAAATATCAATTTTAATTTTGTTCAAAGTGATTCATTCTAAAGTTTGAACTAGTGGCCCCATTAAACATCAACATTTGAATTTATGTATTCTTCAAAATAAACGTTTGAGGAATAAATGTGTGTCATGTTACAGAACGACATGCCAGTTATATTCGAGTCATGATTTCCACAAACCTTATTTTACCCAATGAGAAACTCTCGAGGGACACGTGACACATTACAGACTCACAGCAGCACCTTCAAACATGTTCAGATTACAAAAAAATGACTGAAAGACTTTTACTTTTTGTTCTAGAACACACTCACACACACTATTCACGCGCACGCACACACACACTCTCTCTCTCTCTCACACACTCTCACACTATACATACAAACACACACACACATTCACTCATACTCTCACACACACACTATACACACTCTCTCACACGCACACACTCACATACACACTATACACATACACTCACATACGCGCGCACACACTCACATACACACTATACACATACACTCACATTCGCGCGCACACTCGCATACATACACACGCGTGCACTCACACACACACATGCGCACTCACACACTATACACACACACACACTTGTAACGTTGAAATGAATCTGCATTCAAGAGGGGATTCTGTTCTCTGATCTAGAAACTGTTGATGCGGTAAATTATATAATACTGATCCAATGTTTATAAAGTCTAAAAGCTCACAAACTAATTTCTTCTGCAGACCTTCAGTTACTCAGACATTCAGTGCTGATGGTTGTTTGCTCTGACATGGGCAGATTTCTAATGTATCTGATTAAAACTTTTACCAATAAATGTTCTAATTCGGAGCAAGAAATGGGCAAAACACTCCAGAGCACCATATAGCAACATAATACCTCCATTTAAAGCCAATTATTGTTCTTAATATTAATATTCTTGGCCGAACGTAGAAGATCCAGTGAATAACTTTTATTCTTAAAGGGACAGTGCTCCCCAAATTGGCTTTTCTCTCATCATTTACTCACCCTCATGCCATCCCAGATGTGCGTGACGTTCTTTCTTCTGCTGAACACAAATTACTTATTTTTAGAAGAATATCTCAGCTCTGTAGGTCCATACAATGCAAGTGGATGGTGACCAGAACTTTGAAGCTCAAAAAGCACATAAAGGCAGCATAAAAGTGTGAGAG
>NC_068311.1:1786900-1796900 GCF_025860055.1 Xyrauchen texanus | reverse complement strand
TAGTTCATATATGTTGGAGAGAACAGCAGTTTAGTGTTCATATATGTTGGAGAGAACAGCAGTTTAGTTCATATATGTTTGGGAGAACAGCAGTTTAGTTCATATATGTTGGAGAGAACAGCAGTTTAGTGTTCATATATGTTGGAGAGAACAGCAGTTTAGTTCATATATGTTGGAGAGAACAGCAGTTTAGTTCTTATATGTTTGGAGAACAGCAGTTTAGTTCATATATGTTGGGGAGAACAGCAGTTTAGTTCATATATGTTTGGGAGAACAGCAGTTTAGTTCATATATGTTGGAGAGAACAGCAGTTTAGTGTTCATATATGTTGGAGAGAACAGCAGTTTAGTTCATATATGTTTGGGAGAACAGCAGTTTAGTTCTTATATGTTTGGAGAACAGCAGTTTAGTTCATATATGTTGGGGAGAACAGCAGTTTAGTTCATATATGTTTGGGAGAACAGCAGTTTAGTTCATATATGTTGGGGAGAACAGCAGTTTAGTTCATATATGTTTGGGAGAACAGCAGTTTAGCGTTCATATATGTTGGGGAGAACAGCAGTTTAGTTCATATATGTTTGGAGAACAGCAGTTTAGTTCATATATGTTTGGAGAACAGCAGTTTAGTTCATATATGTTGGGGAGAACAGCAGTTTAGTTCATATATGTTGGAGAGAACAGCAGTTTAGTTCATATATGTTTGGAGAACAGCAGTTTAGTTCATATATGTTGGGGAGAACAGCAGTTTAGTTCATATATGTTGGAGAGAACAGCAGTTTAGTTCATATATGTTTGGAGAACAGCAGTTTAGTTCATATATGTTGGAGAGAACAGCAGTTTAGTTCATATATGTTGGGGAGAACAGCAGTTTAGTTCATATATGTTGGAGAGAACAGCAGTTTAGTTCATATATGTTGGGGAGAACAGCAGTTTAGTTCATATATGTTGGAGAGAACAGCAGTTTAGTTCATATATGTTGGGGAGAACAGCAGTTTAGTTCATATATGTTTGGAGAACAGCAGTTTAGTTCATATATGTTGGGGAGAACAGCAGTTTAGTTCATATATGTTGGGGAGAACAGCAGTTTAGTTCATATATGTTGGGGAGAACAGCAGTTTAGTTCATATATGTTTGGAGAACAGCAGTTTAGTTCATATATGTTGGAGAGAACAGCAGTTTAGTTCATATATGTTGGGGAGAACAGCAGTTTAGTTCATATATGTTGGGGAGAACAGCAGTTTAGTCCATATATTTAAGTAAAAACAGTTTAATTTATATTTATTGGGGAAAACAGCAGTTTAGCCCACAAACATACAAAAAAGTTGCAATTTGGATTTAAAAAGCAGATGCATAGACTCTTAAGAGTCTATGCATCATTAGATCAATAAGATAATTATTGCAGTGCTTAATATGTTTCAGCTAGCAACAATTATTTTAACCCTAATGGATGTAGCGTGTAGCTTCTCATTCCTTAAACAACCATGTTGGAAGACATATCATGTGGTTGTAGAAAATATATTACTGTGTTTCAGAAGGGGCACATTATTGAAAAAATGACTTCAGTTTAATAGCGAGCATAAAGATTGGACTGTTGAGCGATGGAAAAAGGTCATGTGTTCTTATGAGTCCAGATTTACCCTATTCTAAAGTGATGTGCACGTCAGGGTAAGAAGGGAAGTGCATGAATGTACCCATCATGCATAGTGCCCACTGTACAAGCCTCTGGAGGCAGCGTTATGATCTGGGGTTGCTTGAATTGGTCAGGTCGAGGCTCAGCAAAGTTATGTGGCAATAAACTGAAGTCAGCTGACTACCTGAATGTACTGAATGACCAGGTTATCCCAACAATGGATTTTGTCTTCCCTGACGGCACGGGCATATTCCAGCACTACAATGCCAAGATTCATCAGGCTCAAATCGTGAAAGAGCGGTTTAGCCAGCATGAGGAATCATTTTCACACAGTCCTGACCATAACCCCATTGAAAGTCTTTGGGATGTGCTGGAGAAGACTGGAGTGTTTCGACTCTCCCGTCATCAATACAAGATCTCGGCCAAATATTATGTTGTGACGTTGCACAAGGTTGTCGAAAAAATGCCATGATGAATGCACGCTGTAATCAAAGCTAAAGGCGGTCCAATGAAATATTAGAGTATGCAACTCTGTTGTTGTTGGCCAGGCCGTGTATATTGGACGGAACAGCAGTTTAGTCTGCTTATGTTTGGCAGAACAGTGGAAGGGTTTTTCTACAGTCCTACAACAGCGCAGGACTTGTGAAACGAGAGCATGCAGGAGAGAGAGAGGGCTACTCAAGCTCTTCCCTGATCTCACAGCATATATACATCTTAAATGAGTTAATGGTTCACAGTAATTACATGGAGCATGGGATGTGTCGCCTCCAGAACGGCACCCTCTGTTTCCTTCTGAGCATGAAAAACAGGCGAGAACAGAGCGTATATGGGAAACCTGATCCTGCGGACTGCAGCCCACACACAGTCCTGATTTAGAGTGCAGAAACTGCAGGGCCCCCCCAGAGTGCTTGCGAGTGCATGCCTGCTGACCTGCGGTGTGTGTGCGATCCGATCGCAGTGCTTGTTCTCAGGATAATCGCACCAGATTACGGAAGGTTTGAGACGCTGAACGTGGCCGTTCTGCAGCAAGTGCATGCAGCTGCATTACAACTGCTTCAGTGGCCGTTTATCACTCTGTATTTGCTCTCCTCTAACACGGATCGGGTTACAGTAAGACAGTTTTGGTTCATTGTGTGTGAGACGGGGTGAGGCAGTCATGCTGCATGTAAACAGAACACGGTAACCCTGTGCGTGAAACACTCATCCCTGTCTTTGTTTACAGCATGTGAATGACAAAAGCAGCTGTTTGGATGACCTCAGAACACATACGTTAAATAAATGAACCCCCCCTAGAATGTGCCGGAAATGATAAGATGAAATATATTTGAATGTTGGGGGTGTTTGCATACGTAGCTGCTTGTATGTACACAAAGTTTGAGGACTAAATTCTCACCAGAATTTGTCTGAATCTGTAAAAACTCACTTTGGCAACATTCTCATTTGGGAAAACTAGTCATGAGTGCAATATACATTTCTATCCACTTATGGAAGCTTAGGGTTTAATGCAAACAATTAGTGCACATAATCAAAAACACCTTAATTAAGAAATTCAGGGAATATTCGGCACTTCAGGTGTAACGCGAGCCAATAGCCACATGACTGGACAGTCGTGTACTGTATGTGTTTTAGGGTTAATGTGACCGCATATACATTGAATCATTTATACATCATGTGATGTTTGGGCAGTTCTCTTCCTGATGCATTTCCGTGTCTTCTCTCACGTCCGCACAAGAAATGAGAACGGAAAGAACGAAATCCAAACGTCGCTCCGCTTCAAGAGTCCCAAACAAAGAACCTCAGATTTATTTTCACCACCAGGTTTATTAATCTGGAGCTGTAATTATTAATGACATATCAGGATACCAGGCCATTCAAAACACGCACGGGGCATTATTCCTGGGGCCGCACACGGTGAGCACGAGCCGTCGAGATCTGTCCCGTTAATTGGCAACAAATGGACCGGTTAAGGGTTGGCATGCTCACTGCGACAGGAGAGACGACGCGCTGATCGAGTTTAATCACGTCTTCTGTTTACTGCCACATTTATCTGTAAAGAATCAACCGGTTTAATGATTAAGACCCCTTGAAATCCAATTTGAGAAAGGCCTAATTTTTATAGACCCTCTTTATGCTAATGTACTCCATAAACCTTAAGCGTATGTACACATTTCAAACTTAAATCTTGAAAAGCGTTCAATATGATTCTTCAACTTCGGGCAATTTGACTGAATTAGCAAGACAAGAGTTGGTTAAAGTGTCATTTGTGCTCTTGCTCTGACACACAGAGCCTTGTTGCTCATGTGGACGATACAAGTCGAGTCTGGTTTGCAACTTTCCCACAACCCGTCGCCCCCCCTACTGTATATCTCACTGTCCCATCTATAAGAGGAGCTGTGGAGGAAAATGACTTCAGCTTTGACCTGAGGATGTTTTATGAGTACTGTGAGCTGGATAGACAGAATATTATTTCACTAACGTTATCAGGACAAGAAGGAAGTTCATAAAAACGATTCATTGTGAAATGTAAAAGACAAGCGCTGCTTAGAGGTTACACACACACACACACACACACACACAGACACTCACACACACTCTCTCACACACACACTCACAGACACACACACACTCACAGACACACAGACACACACACTCTCTCACACACACACACACTCACAGACACACACACACACACACACACACACACACACACACACACACACATACACTCACACACACTCACACACACACACACACACACACACACACTCACAGACACACACACACTCACAGACACACAGACACACACACTCTCACACACACACACTCACAGACACACAGACACACACACACACAGACACACACACACACACACACACACACACACAGACACTCACAGACGCACACACATACACTCACACACACTCTCTCACACACACACACACACACACACACACACACACACACACACATACACTCACACACACTCTCACACACACACACACACACACACACACACACACACACACACAGACACACAGACACACACACTCTCTCACACACACACACTCACAGACACACAGACACACACACACAGACACACACACACACACACACACACACACACACACAGACACTCACAGACGCACACACACACACACACACACACACTCACACACACACACACACAGACACACAGACACACACACACACACACACACACAGACAGACACACACACACATTCACACATAAACTCACACACACAAACACATACACACAGACACATACACACACACTCGCACACACACACTCGCGCACACACAGACACACAGACAGACACACACACACAGACACACACACTCACACTCACACACACACACTCACACACACAGACACACACACACACACACACACACAGACACACACACACACACACACACACACACAGAGACACTCACAGATGCACACACATACACTCACACACACACACACACAGACACTCACAGACGCACACACATACACTCACACACACTCTCTCACACACACAGACACTCACACACACACACGGACTCCTGTTGAGTTTAAGTGAGGTCACACTGTGAGTGGTGTTCTGGAGCCGTGGCCTGGAGTGGGACGGGCACCTGAGGGATTTGGAGTATATTTATCACTGAAGTGATCACGTACGGTACACTAGAAGGTGTTTTTCAGGTTATTTTCTGGCTCTCATCAGGCGGTCTTGATTTGTTTGTGGGCAGCTCAACTTGATTTAAGTGTCCATAAAACTGTGAAGGTGAATCAGAAAACACACTCTGTTGATTTATGCAGTGAAGCACGGACAGATAGACAGATGGATGGATGGAGACAACGAGATAGACAGATACATAGAATGACTGGCAGACAGACAGATAGATAGATAGATGACAGATAGACAGATCGAATGACACAGGTAGACAGACAGATTAATAGAATGACAAACAGATAGACAGATAGATAGATAGATAGATAGATAGATAGATAGATAGATAGATCAAATGAGACAGGTAGACAGACAGAGACAGACAGACAGATCGAATGAGACAGACAGACAGATAGAGATAGGTAGACAGACAGACAGATACAGACAGATAGATGCAGACAGGTCGAATGAGGCAGATAGACAGATAGATAGATAATGTGTTCTAAGTCCTCGTGGTGGCGTATTGACTCGAATCTCAGTTTTCTCCGCGTTTAGCTCATGTGGAGGCTTCAAGCTATTCTCCGCGGCATCCACACACAACTCACCACACGCCCCACGAGAGCAAGAACCACATTATAGTGACCAAGAGGAGGTTACCCCATGTGACTCTACCCTCCCTAGCAACCGGGCCAATGTGGTTGCTAAGGAGACCTGGCTGAAGTCACTCAGCACACCCCGGATTCGAACTCACGACTTCAGCGGTGATAGTCAGCATCTTTACCACTGAGATACACAGACAGCTGGATGTGCTCTTGACAGGTTTTGTGAGATTCACTCAATAAGTTAAATGGTGCTAGTTAGAGAAATGAACACCAGCGCTGACATCAGACATCATTCAGTGTGTCTGTCTTCATGTATCAGGCTGTATTTCACCACACAGGTCAAACAATGATAGTCTCATTAGTGAAGATCTTTGAGATCAGGTGAGACAGACATCTGAGCCCGGGGTGTAAACGCAGGGTGTAAACGGTTCATGGGAGACACAGTTCAGCAGTGCAGGAGCCCCTCAGTACTGTAACTGTACACCCCTCAACTTAAACTCTAAAACACACACACACACACACACACACACACACACACACACACACACTAATACACGTCAGTTTAAGATGTTCACAGAAACCCACCTAATGTAAGATATGAAGGGTGGGAGTGAGGTGCGCTAACAAGGAGGCTAAAGGCTACAGCCTCTAGCATCAGTCGCTAGTGCACCTCTTGAGTTCAGGAGACTGAGGTTTATACACTGCACAGCTATCTATCAGCTGGTCACCATTATACTCACACCCCTAAACCTCACTCCCATCCGGGTCACGGCACCACTGTAACGCACCTGTTCTAACCGCCCCGTATGGGACTCGAACCGGCATTGATGTGGCATGCATTGCTCCTCCTTTTGTCTGCAAACTCTACACAGAAAAGCAACATTACAGATGCAATGAGATTGGTCCACTGATTAGTCCATTTCTCAATTATTTATTTAGTCACATGACTTTTTTGATGCATCTGTGTTGGTTATCTGATATCTTAAAGGGACAGTGCACCCAAAAATGGCAAATCTCTCATCATTTACTCACCCTCATGCCGTCCCATATGTGTGTGACTTTCATTCTTCTGCTGAACACAAATGAAGATTTTTAGAAGAATATCTCAGCTCTGTAGGTCCATACAATGCAAGTGAATGGTGACCAGAACATGAAAGTAATCCATATGACTCCAGTGGTTTAATCCATGTCTTCAGAAGTGATATGATAGGTGAGTTTGAGAAACAGATCAATATTTATGTTCTTTTTTCACTATAAATCTCCACTTTCACTTTTACATCTGAAAGTCACAGGTGGTGCCTCTTTAGTTTCACTTCCACACCTGAAAGTGAAAGTGGAGATTTAGAGTAAAAAAGGATTTCATGTTAACAATGTTTTCAATTGTTGTCAAAGATTATGCGAGAAGAAACAAAAACAGCTGAAATTCCACCTGACGGACAAATGCATCTTATCGCAAGACTACTTGTCAAATAAATAAATAAAGGGACATGAAACATTGACCAATCAGAATCGAGTATTCCAGGCAGCCGTGTAATAGGATTCATTAACCTAATTTGTGGCATAATGTTGATTGCCACCAAAATGAATTTTGACTCCTTCCTCCTTCATTTACAGTAACATTAAGGCATTTACAATGGAAGTGAAGGGACCAAGTTTCTTTTTTTTTTTCTTTTTCTCCCAATTTTGGAACGCCCAATTCCCAATGCGCTCCAAGTCCTCATGGTGGCGTAGTGACTCGTCTCAATCCGAGTGGCGGGGACGAATCTCAGTTGCCTCTGCATCTGAGACCGTCAATCCGCGCATCTTATCACGTGACTTGTTGAGCGCGTTACCGTGGAGACGTAGCGCATGTGGAGGCTTCACGCTATTCTCTGCGGCATCCACGCACAACTCACCACACGCCCCACCGATAGCAAGATCCACATTATAGCGACCACAAGGAGGTTACCGCATGTGACTCTACCCTCCCTAGCAACCGGGCCAATTTGGTTGCTAAGGAGACCTGACTGGAGTCACTCAGCATGCCCTGGATTCAAACTCACGACTCCAGGTGTGATAGTCAGCGTCAATACTCGCTGAGCTAGGGATGCACCGATTCCGATATCGGAAATCTCCGTATCGGCCAATCCCGACCCGATACCAGTGTTGTTTTTAGCATAATCAGTTTATAATATCTGTACATTATTGTGTGGAACTCTTTAATATGTAAAGAAACACAAACCTCTAACTACACATTATATCAATATAAATGTATCGCTTATTAAGAAACACTTCATTATTTACGAGTTTACTGGATTATGGAGCCGCACAAAAACAAGTTCACAGTAGTTTAATTTGCTTCTTATTCAAATTCTGGTCAAATGCACCTTCGGCACGATTCTAAATGCATATTTACATTTATGCATTTGGCAGACGCTTTTATCCAAAGTGACTTACAGAGCCCTTATTACAGGGACAATCCCCCCGGAGCAACCTGGAGTTAAGTGCCTTGCTCAAGGACACAATGGTGGTAACTGTGGGGATCGAACCAGCAACCTCCTGATTACAAGTTATATGCATTAGCCCACTACGCCGTCATCACTCCGTATTATATTATAAGTGAACTGAACTATTGAGCATCTACATCTGAGATGTTGTTCGTGAGTAGCGCTCAAATATTGCGCACCGCTGCGAAGGCTAAAAATAGTGTGTGCGTAAACAGAGCAGCGGCATTCAGTGACACACTGGAGCTGCGCGTGCATTTAATATATTTACTTATTAAACACAGACTTTTGTTATTCACAGAGTTATCAAGTGGCTTTGAATAAAATGCACGAGACATATTAACTACTTTAATGGTGTTTTTATGGTTCTTTTATGTCATTTTTGGAGCTTGTCAGTAACAAACACGACTAACGCACAGTAGCGGATTTGGATTGGGCACGCTGGACCGATACCCGATCCGTCTAAAAGCTTCAGTATCGGTGCCGAAACCAATCCAGGTTGTTCAGATCCCTACGCTGAGATACCCAGACCCCCTGTGTGTATTTTGGGGAATTTACTTCCATTGTAAGTGCTTTACTGTAACCGCGTTTTGTGCTTTTTTAAATGAAAAAGTTGAAAAAAAAATTGTATAAAAAATTATTTGGTCTTAATATTTTTCTTTTTTTTAAGAAAAAATATATTTAAAATTTTTTTATTATGATACATTTTTTTGGTCTAAAAAATGTCGTTTTGACAGCCACATACAGTAAATGAATTCACAGGGTGTAAAAGGGGTTTACCGCCCAAAACCACAATATCACAAACGTTTGTTTGTCCTGGTCTCTGGAGTTCAGTCTTTGTTTGACAGTGCCACTGAATATTCAACAGTTACTTCTGGTCCTCTGATCTGATTGGACCAGCAGTATTTCAAGGGGATTGTGTGTATAGGACGTCATAGAGGAAAAAACATAGGGGTGTGTGACCAAAAATAGAGAGAACCTTTGCTGCAGTGCACTCTGAAGTATGCATCTGTTGATTAATAAGACCACATTTACAATGAACTAACACAAACAAGCGGATTGATACACACAGTGATGCATCCCCGTGATTTATAGGATATATCGACACTCTTGGAACACCGCTTGTCCAATCAGATTAGAGGACCGGAACTAACTGTTGATAAGTAGGTTTTTAAATCAAAAGTTGTACACATTAACATTAGTTCATGCATTGTGAACTAGGATAGACTGATGATACTACACTTATTATAATAACTAATAAAACCTTTTGGTATCTGGCATGCTGCAACCTCTTGTGTTCAACAAGCTGTGCACGTGTCAATGTGATGCTGGAAACACTTTATTTTAATGTGTCCTTGTTACACATATTGCATGTATTTACTATAGTAATAACGTGATGTTTGCATGCGTTCAAAGACAGAGAGAGAGAGAGAGAGGGAGAGTTAAGCCATCATCGGATGTGGTGCATGTGACGTCACACGCGCATCCAGCCCGCCGTATCCTTGGCGAGATCGTTCCATGCTGGCGGGTTGCTATAGAGATGCTCGTTTCCTACCAACTTCCAGCGGATTAGCGGGGTGCGCGCGCGACGTGGCATGTCTGTGCGGACGG
>NC_068311.1:1754400-1781900 GCF_025860055.1 Xyrauchen texanus | reverse complement strand
CATTAGTATTTCGTTTTGTCTTTCCGTTTAGTTCTTGTTGTGAATAGACCTTTCATTAGTATTTCGTTTTGTCTTTCCGTTTAGTTCTTGTTGTGAATAGATCTTTCATTAGTATTTCATTTTGTCTTTCCGTTTAGTTCTTGTTGTGAATAGACCTTTCATTAGTATTTCATTTTGTCTTTCCGTTTAGTTCTTGTTGTGAATAGACCTTTCATTAGTATTTCGTTTTGTCTTTCCGTTTAGTTCTTGTTGTGAATAGACCTTTCATTAGTATTTCGTTTTGTCTTTCCGTTTAGTTCTTGTTGTGAATAGACCTTTCATTAGTATTTCGTTTTGTCTTTCCGTTTAGTTCTTGTTGTGAATAGACCTTTCATCAGCATTTCGTTTTCCTTTTTCGTTTAGTTCTTGATGTTAATTTAGATCTTTCATTAGTATTTCGTTTTGTCTTTCTGTTTAGTTCTTGTTGTGAATAGACCTTTCATTAGCATTTCATTTTGTCTTTCTGTTTAGTTCTTGTTGTGAATAGATCTTTCATCAGCATTTCGTTTTCCTTTTTCGTTTAGTTCTTGATGTTAATTTAATTTTCATCAGCATATCTTTTAGCTTTTTCGTTTAGTTCTTGTTGTGAATAGACCTTTCATTAGTATTTCGTTTTGTCTTTCCATTTAGCTCTTGATGTTAGTAGACCTTTTGTCAGCATTTCATTTTGTCTTTCCGTTTAGTTCTTGTTGTCAATAGACCTTTCGTTAGCATTTCGTTTTGTCTTTCCGGTTAGTTCTTGTTGTGAATAGACCTTTCATTAGTATTTCGTTTTGTCTTTCCGTTTAGTTCTTGTTGTGAATAGACCTTTCATCAGCATTTCGTTTTGTCCTTCCAGTTAGTTCTTCTTAGACCTTTTGTCAGCATTTTGTTTTGTCTTTCCATTTAGTTCTTGATGTGAGTAGACCATTCATCAGCATTTCGTTTTGTCCTTCCGATTAGTTCTTGTTGTGAATTCACCTTTCATCAGCATTTGGTTTTGCTTTTTTGTTTAGTTCTTGATGTTAATTGCACTTTCATCTGCATATCTTTTTGTCTTTCCGTTTAGTTCTCAGACCTTTTGTCAGCATTTCATTTAGCTTTTTCGTTTAGTTCTTGTTGTGAATAGACCTTT
Organism: Xyrauchen texanus; assembly: GCF_025860055.1. Classification (NCBI taxonomy): domain Eukaryota; kingdom Metazoa; phylum Chordata; class Actinopteri; order Cypriniformes; family Catostomidae; genus Xyrauchen; species Xyrauchen texanus. The sequence continues at coordinate 1,780,747 of NC_068311.1, read as the reverse complement.
TGTCAGCATTTCATTTTGTCTTTCCGTTTGGTTCTTGTTGTGAATAGACCTTTTGTCAGCATTTCGTTTTGTCTTTCCGTTTAGTTCTTGATGTGAATAGACCTTTCAGCAGCATTTTCTTTTGCTTTTTGTTTCATTCTTGGTGCAAATAGACCATTTGTCAGCGTTTGGTTCTTTGTATGAAAATACCTTAACCTTTAAAGAAAACTTTTGCAGTGTTTTTGGTTTTAACAAAAAAAATATTTTAGTCTAAGCAGTTTTCATTATGAGGACCTTAAAGGAGGTTTCCACAATGTAGGTCATTTGATCCCCTCCAAAATCTCAAAACCTGACCCACAAACACCATTTCCATTCAAAAGATCCCAGCTCACTAGATCTTCACTTGACAGTTCACACACACCTCTCTTTGCAGTATGACGAAGGCTTTGTCTCATACTGATTGACACCGTGACAGTGACCTGGTTTATTGCTCCTGTATTATTCAGGAATCAGGTCACTAACCTCAGCACCTCTTATCCTGTGTGTGTGTGTGTGTGTGTGTGTGTGTGTGTGTGTGTGTGTGTGTGTGTGTGTGTGTGTGTGCAGGTATCTCCCAGGTGGTCAAAGATCATGTGACGAAGCCCACGGCGATGGCGCAGGGGCGTGTGGCCCACCTGATCGAATGGAAGGGCTGGTGTAGACCCCCCGACACCCCCAGCGCCCTGGAGTCCCACCTCACGTCTTACTCGCATCTTTCAGAGGGCGAACAGGAGGCACGTTTCGCTGCAGGTCAGTGACCTTTGGCCTTTTATTAAGAGAGTATTTGAGTTAGCTGTTTCTCATTCCACCTCCTATGATGTGAATCTGTATATCATGAACAAGAATTTGGGCTCTAGGAAGGGCTTTGAGCCATAACACACCAAGAGCAACATACTTCTGCTATGTCCCGGGTCCCAGGAACACAACATCTGCCGTTCTTTCTGTCCTTGTCTCCTCAGCTTCTGTCAATCTTTCTCCTCTCTGAAGGTTACTCGTCTCTCTGGTGTGACAGAGCTTTTCCCCTCCGCAGTAATTCATGAGCCGTACCTGTGCAGAATTCACTGTTTTCTGTCTTTCTCTGTCAGTGTCACAGAAGTTTTCCTGTAGTCCTCGTAAAGTCACTAAAAGATCATGGCATTCTGTCAGTGTGTGGATTCACTTTGCTGTATTTAGAGACAATATTGTCCCTTGAAGTGAGCTGAATCTGACAAACTTCCCTTTGGGGATGTTGTCACCGGTACAAAAATGATTCATGAAGAAACTCTTATAGAAAAACAACAGAAGCCGATGGTCTGTGCTCATTAGATAGCTATAGAAATGTAAACATGTGTGAGGATGCGGAGTTGTGAGATTTCTCCTGCACTGTGTGTGTGTGTGTGTGTGTGTGTGTGTGTGTGTGTGTGTGTGTGCCCTTGTAAAGGTGTGGATGTGCATTAACTGGTCATCCCATGCAGACACACAAACTTTGGATAAAATCGAACTTTGCGTACTTCTGGGAAAATTGCCAAACTCGCTGCATGAGTGTGTGTGCGTGCGTGAGTGTGTGCGTGCGTGAGTGTGTGCGTGCGTGAGTGTGTGCGTGTGTGTGCGTGAGTGTGTGCGTGCGTGAGTGTGTGCGTGTGCGTGCGTGAGTGTGTGCGTGTGCGTGCGTGAGTGTGTGTGTGTGCGTGCGTGAGTGTGTGTGAGTGCGTGAGTGTGTGTGCGTGCGTGAGTGTGCGTGCGTGCGTGTGTGTGCGTGCGTGAGTGTGTGCGCGTGCGTGAGTGTGTGTGTGCTTTTGTGCGTGTGTGCGCGTGCGTGCGTGTGCGCGTGCGCGTGCGTGAGTGTGTGCGCGTGCGTGAGTGTGTGTGTGTGCGTGCGTGAGTGTGTGTGCGTGCGTGAGTGTGTGTGCGTGCGTGAGTGAGTGTGTGCGTATGTGTGCGTGCGTGAGTGTGTGTGCGTGCGTGAGTGTGTGTGCGTGCGTGAGTGTGTGCGCGTGCGTGAGTGTGTGCGCGTGCGTGAGTGTGTGCGCGTGCGTGAGTGTGTGCGCATGCGTGAGTGTGTGTGTGCGCGTGCGTGTGCGCGTGCGTGAGTGTGTGCGCGTGCGTGAGTGTGTGCGCGTGCGTGAGTGTGTGTGCGTGCGTGAGTGAGTGTGTGCGTATGTGTGCGTGCGTGAGTGCGTGAGTGTGTGCGTGCGTGACTGTGTGCGTGCGTGACTGTGTGCGTGCGTGAGTGTGTGCGTGAGTGAGTGTGTGTGCGTATGTGCGTGCGTGAGTGTGTGTGCGTGCGTGAGTGTGTGCGTGAGTGAGTGTGTGTGCGTGCGTGCGTGAGTGTGTGCGTGCGTGAGTGTGTGCGTGCGTGAGTGTGTGCGTGCGTGCGTGAGTGTGTGTGTGCGTGCGTGAGTGTGTGCGTGCGTGCGTGCGTGAGTGTGTGCGTGCGTGCGTGAGTGTGTGCGTGAGTGAGTGAGTGTGTGTGTGTGCGTGCGTGCGTGCGTGAGTGCGTGCGTGCGTGAGTGTGCGTGCGTGAGTGTGTGCGTGCGTGCGTGCGTGCGTGAGTGTGTGCGTGCGTGTGTGCGTGCGTGAGTGTGTGCGCGTGCGTGCGTGTGTGCGCGTGCGTGCGTGCGCGTGCGTGAGTGTGTGTGCGTGCGTGAGTGTGCGCGCGTGAGTGTGTGCGTGCGTGTGTGCGTGCGTGAGTGTGTGCGCGTGCGTGCGTGTGTGCGCGTGCGTGCGTGCGCGTGCGTGAGTGTGTGTGCGTGCGTGAGTGTGTGCGCGTGCGTGAGTGTGTGTGTGTGCGTGCGTGAGTGTGTGTGCGTGCGTGAGTGTGTGTGCGTGCGTGAGTGTGTGTGCGTGCGTGAGTGAGTGTGTGCGTGCGTGAGTGTGTGCGTGCGTGAGTGTGTGCGTGCGTGAGTGCGTGCGTGCGTGCGTGAGTGAGTGAGTGAGTGTGTGCGTGCGTGCGTGCGTGAGTGTGTGTGCGTGCGTGAGTGTGTGCGAGTGAGTGTGTGTGCGTGCGTGCGTGCGTGAGTGTGTGTGTGTGTGCGTGAGTGTGTGCGTGAGTGAGTGAGTGAGTGTTTGTGCGTGCGTGCGTGAGTGTGCGTGCGTGAGTGTGCGCGTGAGTGAGTGAGTCAGTGTGTGTGTGCGTGCGTGAGTGTGTGCGTGCGTGAGTGTGTGCGTGAGTGAGTGAGTCAGTGTGTGTGCGTGAGTGTGTGCATGCGTGAGTGTGTGCGTGCGTGAGTGTGTGCGTGAGTGAGTGAGTGAGTGTGTGTGCGTGCGTGCGTGAGTGTGCGTGCGTGAGTGTGTGCGTGCGTGAGTGTGTGCGTGAGTGAGTGTGTGCGTGCGTGCGTCGTGCGTGTGTGTGCGTGAGTGTGTGTGTGCGTGTGTGTGTGAGTGTGCGTGCGTGCGTGTGCGTGCGTGAGTGTGTGCGTGCGTGAGTGTGTGCGCGCGCGCGTGATGCGTGCGTGAGTGTGTGCGCGTGTGTGAGGGTGTGCGTGCGTGAGTGTGTGCGCGTGCGTGAGTGTGCGCGCGTGCGTGCGGAGTGTGTGAGCGCGCGCGGGTGCGTGAGTGTGTGTGCGTGCGTAAGTTTGTGCGTGCGTGAGTGTGTGTTTGAGTGAGTGTGTGTTGGTGCAGCTATCGTTATGAGGACCCTCCATAGACACAATGATGTGTATACTGCATGAACTATGATTCTATCCCCTAAAACTTTTTCAATAAAACATCGTTTAATATGTTTTTTAATTATGGGGACACAAGAAATGTGTGTGTGTGTGTGTGTGTGTGTGTGTGTGTGTGTGTGTGTGTGTGTGTGTGTGTGTGTGTGTGTGTGTGTGTGTGTGTGTGTTTCAGGAGTGGCAGAGCAGTTTGCGATCGCTGAGGCTAAACTTCGTGCCTGGTCTTCAGTGGACGGTGACGAATCGAATGACGATTCTTACGATGAAGATTTTCTACCTGCAAATGAGACGTTCACACAGAGCACAGGTACACACACACACACACCCACACACACGATCTTTCTTACGTTGATTTGTTTTCCGCCATCCAAACGAACACAGCACAGAAAGAAATGTCCTACTGCCCTATTTTCATTCTCTCTCTTTCTCTCTCTCTCTCTGTGTCTCTCACTCTCTCTCTCTCTCTTTCTCTCTCTCTCTTTCTCTCTCTCTCTGTGTCTCTCGCTCTCTCTCTCTCTCTCTCTCTCTCTGTGTCTCTCTCTCTCTCTCAATTCAATCTCAATTCAAATGAGCTTTATTGGCCATTACATAGGCAATGAACAAATAATCAATAAAATTAATCAGTGAACAAATGCATGAATACATTTATATATAAAAAAACAAAAAAACTTTTGAACCAACATTCAGACTCTAGTCTTGTCCACTGGCTGACTCTCGTAGTTTGTGGCAGGCTGTTACATACTTTGCTGCTGTTATGATTGAGCTGGAGTTTAAATTATATTTCTCCCAAAATATAATTTAATTTATCTGAATTTGGTAATGCCATAAAATTTGGTGCTAGTTGTTGGAATCTAGTGAAATAGTCCGATCTAATGCTGTGATAGTGATCACAGTGTATGAGAAGTGTTCTCTCTCTCTCTCTCTCTCTCTCTCTCTCTCTCTCTCTCTCTCTGTCTCTCTCTCTCTCTCTCTCTCTCTCTCGCTTTTCTGTGTTTTGCTCTCTGGCGCCGTTTGATATCCCAGCATTCATATCTCCTGCGAGTTTAATGTGCTCGAAGGGAAATGTGTCGCATCACATGCAGCTTGTAGAGTTTTGCACATTGTGATGTAACCTGTCAATCACGTTAAGTTTTTTAAGAGAAATACACAGATTTTTTTTTATTTGTATTTGATGTTTTAAAACATGCAAATGACCAAATCTTATTTTAAAATCTAACTATATAAATATTGTATATTATAAAATATATTTTTTTAAATAAAAGACTTATAATTATATTTATGATTTTTTTTTTAATACATTTTTCAGTCGCTTTCAAATGTAATTTTTCCAGAAAAATATATTTTCTGTTGTACGTTTTTTTGGTTTGTTTGTTTTTCGTAAACAGCTGTTGTCTTTTCGCAGATCTGTCCTCGTACACTCACCACCTGCGGGACCTCTTACACACTCAGGTGTGTCGAGCTCACTTGCGGAGTCGAGGTCTGTGCGAGACTGAAAGCGGTGTTGGAGCCGACCTTTCACCTCTCGTGGGGTCGCCGGGGTCACCGTCGGACACGCTCTGTTCCAGCATGTGCAGCTTGGACGAAAGACACCCATTGTTACGGGACCTCAGTCGCCACACGGATGCTCCCGTGACCGACCTCATCGCTAAGATTCTCGGAGTTCTTCATGGAGGGGAGGAGCTACTGTTGGCCCGCCTCCATCGGGCGATGCACAGACAAGGCCACTCCCCCTGTTGTTTGGCAACATACTCTGAGACATTCGAAGACGATGACACGCCTTGTAAGGACTGTGGAGGTGGAGTCTGCCTTCCGCCGGAATATTCCGTGCGTAGAAAGGTGTCGGACGTCGCCTCGTCTGGCGTAGTCTCGCTCGATGAGGACGAAGTGGACGTGGACGTGGACGTAGAGGAAGAGGAGAGAGACCAACAGTGACCAACTGTCAATCATCTCTCAGTTTGACATGACTCTGCATGTTTATTTTGGACTCCTCCCACTAATTTGCATTTTGGTCTTTCCTCAGCCCGTTCTGGGCGCCAAATGCTCTGGTGGTTCGACCTTTAATAGCGAAAATACCGCAGCTGAGCGTAAGACTGAATCTTACGTTTTACGTCTTAAAGAACTTAAAAACATACAAAGGAGGAGCTAAAGACTGACTGAAATATCTCTGCATGTACTGCAAGTGCCGAACTGAACATACAGTCATAAATGTTTGGATCTGGACGTCCAGTTGTTGTTTAGCACGGTTTGTGGATTTGGCTGTTGTGTAACCCTGCTCCTTATATGATGTCAGGCCGCATTGCATTCTGGGTCTTGATGACATGACGCCTGTTCCCTGGTACCCGGTTGCATCTTTTGGGCATGGCTTGTTAAGTACGTCAAACTCGAACTATCCGATCTGTCACAATCGTTTATGAGGTGATGCGGGAATGACGAATGTTTACATCCTTGTTGATCAAGTTCTGCTTTTGTTGAAATTTATTTGCAGATGTTACCCGTCCAGAATGGCCTTTTCACCACCGCGGTTATTGTGCTAAATGTGCACTTTTAAACCATTAAGTGGCGCTATAACCACATTATTTCACAAGGTGGGAGCTAAACGCTCCAAAGCTCATTCTCGCGAGGAGCAAACTTTGCGTGCCGATGTTGCTTTTAAAGAACAGGCTCAAAAGGAAGATTTTGTTCATGCATTGTTGCTTAAGTATATGCGATTAATTAAATGCATTATTTTACAGTGTCTGCAATAAGAGGTAATGGCTCTGCCAACACAAGCGGGCAATTTGCAGATCAACTGTAACCGTTTACAAGGTATTTTTGAATTGATTTTCAGCAAGACCAGTAATAAGAACATATAAAGTAACAGTTTCCATTTAATGAATGTATTTTGAATCTCGACACAAATCAAAATGTAAAAAATAGAATCATTCGAATATTAACAATGTAACAACTGTAATTTCTTCACACTTAAAGGTGCATAAAGTGTCTGTTTGCATCATCTGGTAGCGATTTTGCGAACGAATCTAACGCGTGACTTGAATTTATCGTTAATAGTTTTATCGCGGTGAACCGCGCGGCGAAAAGGGTCATTGTGGTGTGGTACCTACTGTATTATTATTATTATTATTATTATTATTATTATTATTATTATTATTTAATTGATTCATACTGTTTGCCTTTTCAACCTGTTTCGTTAAAGGAATAGTTCATGCAAAAAATTATAAGGATGTCATTAATTACCCACCCTCATGTCATCCCAAACCACTATCCTGTTATTGTTTATTTATTTCCATGTTACATAAAAAATTCGTTTTTTTAATAAAACACCATAAATGGATCGTAAACGTAGTGTAAAATTAGCGTGCTGGATTCCAAGTGTTTTGAAGCTTTGCTCTAAGGGACAGATTTAAATTTAAGTCATTATTCACTGATAATCTTCTCCTCTGATACAGCTCGGACACCTCACAAGTGGCTTTTTGACGCAACGTGCCAGGTGTGAAGTCGCTGACGACAAACACCATTCAAGTTTGGCCATTCCAGCTCACATATGTGGGCAATTCCTGACATTTTATCTTTAAGGAAACCTATCAGATATCTCCAGAAGACTTGGAATATAGCACATGTTCCACAATACAATAACAGCATTGATGGGTTTGGAGGGGGGAGTAAATAATGCCATCATTCAAAACGTTTTGGTTGAGCTGTTCCTTCAATGTTTTTAAAGCGTTACTGTTCAAAGATGAACACAGTGAATGTTTAGGAGTTGCTCCGGGGTTGTTGAATCAATGTAAATGATGACGCCTTGTATCCGTGGGTCAGTTTAAAAGCTGGACTTTCGGACAGTCGCTCTATTTTTGTACTGTGTGGTTTCTGCGGTGAATATGATATAAAGTGAGTAACGCTGTGGTTTGTTCACAAGATGCTTGTTTATTGCTTTCTCTCTTCTGTATCTGAATTATCACTGTGTGATATTGTCTACATCAGGAAAAATAATACTTATGTGGAAAGGAAACAATTGCCTGTTTTTCTTTGTTATTGGTCTCTGAGGGCAGTTGTATTTAATAATGTTACTGTCATCCGTCCCCATTGTGCTCCTTGTGTTCTGTAAATGTCAAACTCTCTCTGTCTCTCTCTTCGAGGGCCACTTATTCTCCAGCATTCTCTTGTTAGCATGCAGAACCATGATTCACAATGCAATAGTACATGTAGTCTATCCCAGAATTTTATCTTAATATCGTACGACGTATGGTTTATTTTGGTGTTGTTTTTTTGTCATTTCTGGAGTTTGGATATGGGTGAGGAAAATATGACAGAATTTTCATTTTTGGGTGAACTAACCCTTTTGCTCACGGCGAATGTGCGATGACTTCAGCTGATACTTTAAAAATCACCCGTTTGGGTAGACTCAAGTTGGCCCGATATATTCAGTTTATCTGCTTTTCACAAATCATCAAAGAGACGAACAGATCCTAAAAACGTCCTTTGTATTGTAAGACACGTCAAACTGTTTGACTACAAACTCTGTTACATCACTTCCCTCCAACAGCTCAGCCACTTCCTGTCAGCATCGTCACCCCTATGCCATATCGAGTGTTTCCATAGCAACAGAGGTCGTACAGTGAGCACACAACTGCTCATTTGCAGACAGAAATATTATCAGGCAAAAATGAGTTTTTGGCAGCATTCTATGAAGCCCATATTTATAATGTGTTATAAAAGCATTATGGATGCAGTATAATGTCTCTTATAACAAGTTAACTTCTCATAAACAATTATAACTACAGTTATAACACATTATAAGACTTCCTCTATTCATAGTTATATTTGAGAGTATAATGCATTATATAGGTATTATACTGCATTCATAATGTCTCCTATAACAAGTTAACTTCTCATAAACAATTATAACTACAGTTATAACACATTATAAGACTTCCCCTATTCATAGTTATATTTGTGAGTATAATGCATTATATAGGTATTATACTGCATTCATAATGTCTCTTATAACAAGTTAACTTCTCATAAACAATTATAACTACAGTTATAACACATTATAAGACTTCCCCTATTCATAGTTATACTTGAGAGTATAATGCATTATATAGGTATTATACTGCATTCATAATGTCTCTTATAACAAGTTAACTTCTCATAAACAATTATAACTACAGTTATAACACATTATAAGACTTCCCCTATTCATAGTTATACTTGAGAGTATAATGCATTATATAGGTATTATACTGCATCCATAATGTCTCTTATAACAAGTTAACTTCTCATAAACAATTATAACTACAGTTATAACACATTATAAGACTTCCCCTATTCATAGTTATATTTGAGTGTATAATGCATTATATAGGTATTATACTGCATTCATAATGTCTCTTATAACAAGCTAACTTCTCATGAACAATTATAACTACAGTTATAACACATTATAAGACTTCCCCTATTCATAGTTATATTAGAGAGTATAATGCATTATATAGGCATTATACTGCATTCATAATGTCTCTTATAACAAGCTAACTTCTCATGAACAATTATAACTACAGTTATAACACATTATAAGACTTCCTCTATTCATAGTTATATTTGAGAGTATAATGCATTATATAGGTATTATAATGCATTCATAATATCTCTTATAACAAGTTAACGTCTCATAAACAATTATAACTACAGTTATAACACATTATAAGACTTCCTCTATTCATAGTTATACTTGAGAGTATAATGCATTATATAGGTATTATAATGCATTCATAATGTCTCTTATAACAAGCTAACTTCTCATGAACAATTATAACTACAGTTATAACACATTATAAGACTTCCTCTATTCATAGTTATATTTGAGAGTATAATGCATTATATAGGTATTATACTGCATTCATAATGTCTCTTATAACAAGCTAACTTCTCATGAACAATTATAACTACAGTTATAACACATTATAAGACTTCCTCTATTCATAGTTATATTTGAGAGTAAATGCATTATATAGGTATTATACTGCATTCATAATGTCTCTTATAACAAGTTAACTTCTCATAAACAATTATAACTACAGTTATAACACATTATAAGACTTCCCCTATTCATAGTTATACTTGAGAGTATAATGCATTATATAGGCATTATACTGCATTCATAATGTCTCTTATAACAAGCTAACTTCTCATGAACAATTATAACTACAGTTATAACACATTATAAGACTTCCCCTATTCATAGTTATATTTGAGAGTATAATGCATTATATAGGTATTATAATGCATTCATAATATCTCTTATAACAAGTTAACGTCTCATAAACAATTATAACTACAGTTATAACACATTATAAGACTTCCTCTATTCATAGTTATATTTGAGAGTATAATGCATTATATAGGCATTATACTGCATTCATAATGTCTCTTATAAGAAGCTAACTTCTCATGAACAATTATAACTACAGTTATAACACATTATAAGACTTCCCCTATTCATAGTTATATTTGAGAGTATAATGCATTATATAGGTATTATAATGCATTCATAATATCTCTTATAACAAGTTAACGTCTCATAAACAATTATAACTACAGTTATAACACATTATAAGACTTCCTCTATTCATAGTTATACTTGAGAGTATAATGCATTATATAGGTATTATAATGCATTCATAATGTCTCTTATAACAAGCTAACTTCTCATGAACAATTATAACTACAGTTATAACACATTATAAGACTTCCTCTATTCATAGTTATATTTGAGAGTATAATGCATTATATAGGTATTATACTGCATTCATAATGTCTCTTATAACAAGCTAACTTCTCATGAACAATTATAACTACAGTTATAACACATTATAAGACTTCCCCTATTCATAGTTATATTTGAGAGTATAATGCATTATATAGGTATTATACTGCATTCATAATGTCTCTTATAACAAGTTAACGTCTCATAAACAATTATAACTACAGTTATAACACATTATAAGACTTCCTCTATTCATAGATATATTTGAGAGTAAATGCATTATATAGGTATTATACTGCATTCATAATGTCTCTTATAACAAGTTAACTTCTCATAAACAATTATAACTACAGTTATAACACATTATAAGACTTCCTCCATTCATAGTTATATTTGAGAGTATAATGCATTATATAGGTATTATACTGCATTCATAATGTCTCTTATAACAAGTTAACGTCTCATAAACAATTATAACTACAGTTATAACACATTATAAGACTTCCTCTATTCATAGCTATATTTGAGAGTAAATGCATTATATAGGTATTATACTGCATTCATAATGTCTCTTATAACAAGTTAACTTCTCATAAACAATTATAACTACAGTTATAACACATTATAAGACTTCCCCCATTCATAGTTATATTTGAGAGTATAATGCATTATATAGGTATTATACTGCATTCATAATGTCTCTTATAACAAGTTAACGTCTCATAAACAATTATAACTACAGTTATAACACATTATAAGACTTCCTCTATTCATAGCTATATTTGAGAGTAAATGCATTATATAGGTATTATACTGCATTCATAATGTCTCTTATAACAAGTTAACTTCTCATGAACAATTATAACTACAGTTAAAACACATTATAAGACTTCCCCTATTCATAGTTATATTTGAGAGTATAATGCATTATATAGGTATTATACTGCATTCATAATGTCTCTTATAACAAGTTAACGTCTCATAAACAATTATAACTACAGTTATAACACATTATAAGACTTCCTCTATTCATAGTTATATTTGAGAGTAAATGCATTATATAGGTATTATACTGCATTCATAATGTCTCTTATAACAAGTTAACTTCTCATAAACAATTATAACTACAGTTATAACACATTATAAGACTTCCCCTATTCATAGTTATATTTGAGAGTATAATGCATTATATAGGTATTATACTGCATTCATAATGTCTCTTATAACAAGTTAACTTCTCATAATGTGTTATAACTGTAGTTATAATTGTTTATAAGACTTCCTCTATTCATAGTTATATTTGAGAGTATAATGAATTATAACACAATCAACATCTAATATACAAGTGTTCTTCAGAATATCTCAGAATGTACATTGAATGTGTTATTTAATATGTTGTGCATGTGTAATGTTTATAACGTCCAACATGAGTTGTAATGTCTTATAACCACTTAAACATATCTTATGGATGTTTATAAGAAGACATTGCTTTTATCACTTAAAGCACCTATTATAAACAGTATATATTACAAATATATCTAATACATTATAACTAATGCAGATAAAATTGAATGTTGCTTGTGTTATAATGCATTATACTCTAAGGTATATCTATGAATAGGTGAGTATTATAATTGTGGTTACAATTAGTATTATAAGTTTTATTATGAGACATTATTAATGCATTATAAATATGGCTTCATAGAAAGTGTTACCAAGTTTTTATTATTTATATCTATTTATAGTAACGACTTTCTCACTTTTTCATGCAATGGCAAAAAAAAGTTTTTAGCACCAATGCAACAAAATGATGCACAAAGACATGCATTATGTGTGTAATTAATGTTTTATGTTTCTATTTTATCATTCATGTGCGGCCACATATAATGATGACAAATGTGTTTTTTTGTCGCTGCATAAACAAGTCAAATGAGACGTCTTTTCTGCCAAGCTTTATCACTATTCTTCATTAACGGAGCAAAACAAATGCATGCAAACTAAACCGTGAAGTCAAAATCCACAAGTAGAACTGAATTATTATCAATACCAATTTGCATCACCCATGATTCTTAAATAGACATGCCAGAGAAAGTCCCCAAACTGGTAATTATGACTTTGTGGTGGTGTTCATGTACGCCTAACGTGTAAATATTATCATTCTGACATTACTTGAACACACATTATTATTTGAACACATTAGGTTCTCTGTCTCTCTCTCTCTCTCTCTCTCCCTCACTCTCTCTCTCTCTCTCTCTCTCCTCTCTCTCTCTCTCTCTCTCTCTCTCTCTCTTTCTCCCTCACTCTCTCTCTCTCCCTCTCTCTTTCTCCCTCATTCTCTCTCTCTCTCTCTCTCTCTCTTTCTCCCTCTCTCTCTCCCTCACTCTCTCTCTCTCTCTCTCTCCCTCACTTTCTCTCTCTCTCTCTCCCTCACTCTCTCTCTCTCCCTCTCTTTCTTTCTCCCTCTCTCTTTCTCCCTTACTCTCTCTCTCTCTCTCCCTCACTCTCTCTCTCTCTCTCTCTCTCCCTCACTCTCTCTCTCTCGCTCTCTCTCTCTCTCTCTCTCTCTCTCACTCTCTCTCTCTCCCTCTCTCTTTCTTTCTCCCTCTCTCTTTCTCCCTCACTCTCTCTCTCTCCCTCTCTCTTTCTCCCTCACTCAATTTACAATTTATAATTCTGCATGCAGGGATTCTATGGGGTGTTTGTCCCATCTCCAATAATCTGCCAGACAGACCCCAAACCTCACATCCGTACAGAGCAATAGGCATTATAATACTATCAAAGATCTTACACCAGATTGTTACAGGAATGTCAACTTGGGTAAATTTGCCCTTAATAGCATGAATGCTCTTCTAGCTTTCTCTTTTAGTGCATTCACTGCCAGACCAAAACCCCCTGAAGCACTGATGTTTAGAGCGAGGTGGTCGTAGTGTCGGGTGTGATCTATTGCAGTGTTCCCCAGAGTGAATGTGTATCTGGTGTCCTGTAATCTGGCTCTTTTCTGGAGAATCATAATTTTAGTTTTGTTCAGATTGACTGTCAGGGCCCAGTTCTGCCAGTAGTTCTCCAGCAGGTCCAGGTGCTGCTGTAGCCCTTGTGCAGTAGCTGACAGCAGCACCAGATCATCTGCATAGAGAAGAAATGTAACTTTAGTAAGACCGGGGGTTGCAGATTGTTCCAGTAGCACTGCTAACTCATTAATGTAAATGTTGAACAGAGTTGGACTCAAACTGTAGCCCGGTCTCACTCCTCGCACTTGAGTGAAAAATTCTGTTCTTTTATTGCCAATTTTAACTGCGCACCTGTTGAATACATAGATTTGTTAGTGTCGTACGTTTTACCCCCAATGCCGGCTCTCTCTTTCCCTCTCTCACTCTCTCTCGCCCTCTCTCTCGCCCTCTCTCTCTCTCTGTTGGAGTCAGTTATGTAACTCAATAATGCTCCATTTGCCAACAGGCGTTTACACTCTGATTATGAATCATCTCTTGAATGCATTTCAAAGACAACAAGTGTCTCGCTGTTTGTTTTATCCTCCATTTCTTTCTTTCCCTGTCATTTTCTCAGTACGTCTCCTTCAGTCTCTTTCATCTGCTCCTCTTCACTCTTCACCGTCCGCCCTTTCTCTCTCTCTCTCTCTCTCTCTCTTTCTGCGTGGTCATTTTTAAGGTTAGACGCTATAAAAAGCTGCTTAAGTTTCCCGGACGCTGTGCTCTGATTGGTCGGTCGCGGCCCGTTGTGATGTACATTCAACCTTCCGATCGTGTCAGTAGACTGTGATGGGTGAGAAGGTGCCGTCTATAAATAGACAAACATTGACCTCCTAAAATCATCAGTCACAATGTGAGACGTTCTGTGTGTAATTCTGGTGTAAAGTGTGTTAAACATACATTTGTCTCTCTGCTGTCACACTGTTAATTAGAAACGGTCGTGGCCCTCCAAGGGTTCAATTCTGGAAATGACATTCATTAGAGATGTGAAGTCTCAGTCACAGGTCAATTAGACTTGAGACCATTCATTTGTGCCAGCCTCTTTGTTGTTGGACAGTTTCTTTCTTTTTCTTTCTGATTCAACATGGATATTTTGCTGCTAGTTATTTTAAAGAAAGTTAAGCTCATCATGATCACCACAAAAAATCATTTCGACTCGTCCCTCCTTTTCTTTAAATGTGTGTTCCAGTGAGACATTTACAATGGAAGTCAATGGGTCAATATTTGGAGGGTTTTAAAGGCAGAAATGTGACACTTATAATTTTATTAAAGAACTTACACTAATTCTTCATGTATTAATTGAGCTGTAAAGTTGTTTAAATAATTTGTATGGTCATGTTAGGGCTTTAGGGTTTACGGCGTTATGTCATCATGGCAAGGAAGCTGTAAAATTGGATATAAGTTTTCACAGAAATGGTTATTAAGCGTAGAGTCTTGTGGCAATTTTAACGTTTACGGATTGGCCCCATTGACTTCCATTGTAAGTGTCTCACTGGAACACACGGATGAGCCGAAATGAATTGTGGTAATAAACATTATGCCACAAATGCTGTCGAATGAGCTTAAATGACAAGTATGTGCAGTTAGGAAACTCTACATGGCACGGCTGATAGGTCGAACAGGTGCACCTCGTCCTACGCACCCAATCGGAAGCTTTTCCCTTGTGTCAAAATATATAAAGCTGTTACACACCTCATGCAATACACCAGGACATTTCTACAGCAGCGCAGTATGTGTAGCATTATCCCTCCACCTCCCCAGCACCACCTGTCTAGATCTGCTTTACAGGGGCTTATCTTGATGTTGGTACAGTAGCATCAGCATGCATTAAGCAGATCAAGTGGCTCAGGTGGTAGAGCAGGTCGGACACTAATCACAGGGTCTTCGGCCCACACAACTCCACATGCCGAAGTGTCCTTGGGCAAGACACTGAACCCCAAGTTGCTCCCAATGGCAGGCGCCTTGCATGGAAGCTCTGCCACCATTGGTGAATGAATGAATGGGTGAATGAATGAATGGGTGAATGAATGTAAAGTGCTTTGGATACCGTTAAGGTTAAAAAGGTGCTATATAAGTGCAGACCATTTACCATTTGCTTTGTACTGTAAAGAGACTTCAATAGTGAGGTAAATACATGTGTTAAAATTACAGATGAACCTGTAATTGCAAAGACAGACTTTGAATGTATGTAATTTGTCCAGTCACCATTGGATGCCACTTCAAAAGGTCAGTGGCGATGGGTTACAATGCTTAATGTGAGCACAACACAACACAGATGGTAACGCTGAAGTTTCACTCCATACTCCATAGGGATCAATGTATTCTGTGTGGCTGACACAAGTGTGTCATTTTGGGCCAACTAGTGACAAGGCCATTTATGGCATGGCGAGCCTGCCTGGCTGACCCACAATGCACTGGGGCAAACTCTCTATATGACCCGCTCACAGAGAGACTATTAATTTGTCCTCCATACGTGATCCTCACAGGTTTGCCATTCCCATTCTGTCATGACTTCTCTGAGCAGTTCTTTGGCCTCCCGTTGCTCCTCTTCCTCGTTTCACCACTCATCACACTACAGCACGAGTACGTGAGGTCCTTCAGCTCTGATGCTCTCCAGCCAAGACTTCACAGTCAGTTTGGAGAAGAAACCTCCATCAGCTCCATCACAAATGAATTTGAACCAGAGCAAGAGTCCTTCACCCTTTACCACGGTGAATCATAGGATGAGTCTTCGTGGGATGATTCCATTGGAGGTTACCAAGGTAATCAAGTGTCTTATTTTAGGTTACCAAGATATTTAAGAGTCTTCTGGGGGTTATCAAGTTAATCAAGAGTCTTTTATGGGTTGCTAAGGTAATTAGGAGTTCTCTAGGTAATTAAGGGTCTTCTGGAGGTTACCAAGTTAATCGAGAGTCTTTTATGGGTTAATAAGGTAATTAAGAGTCTTAATAGGTTCTCTAGGTAATTAAGAGTCTTCTGGAGGTTACCAAGTTAATCGAGAGTCTTTTATGGATTAATAAGGTAATTAAGAGTGTTTATGTGTGATGTAGATAATTAAGAGTCTTCTGGAGGTTACTATGTTAATCAAGAGTCTTTTATGGGTTAATAAGGTTATTAAGAGTCTTAATGGGTTCTCTAGGTAATTAAGAGTCTTCTGGAGGTTACCAAGTTAATCGAGAGTCTTTTATGGGTTAATAAGGTAATTAAGAGTCTTTATGTGTGATGTAGATAATTAAGGGTCTTCTGGAGGTTACCAAGTTAATCAAGTGTCTTTCTTTAGGTTCCCAAGATAATTTAGAGTCTTCTGGGGGTTATCAAGTTAATCAAGAGTCTTTTATGGGTTACCAAGGTAATTAAGATTATTTCTAAGTTATGCAGATAATTAACAGTCTTCTGGAGGTTACCAAGGTATTTAATAGCTTTTATGGGTTACTATGAAAATGAACAGTCTTTTGAAATTTACCAGGTTAATCGAGAGACTTCTGGAGGTGAGCAAGTAAATTATGGAGTGTTTTATGTGTTACCAAGGTAAATTCAAATAGTTCATAGGTTACCAAGGTGACCAAGAGTCTTTTGGAGGTTACCGTGGCAACCAAAAGTCCACCCAAAGAGGTTGGCAGGGCGACTGGATTATTAGATACTGCATACAGGGTAAGTGAGGAGCAATGATTCTTAAAATTGAGTAAATCATTTACAATGATCATGGTCTGGGAAGTTCACCAGGCAATAGCCCCGAGATTGAATCATCTGAATATGTTTTTTGGGGAGGAAAAAAGAGATATTTATCAGAGACCATTTTGTCTTGGAAGAATTTGATGAAAAATGTTTGAGATCACATTGAGATCTCTGACTTTGATCGCAGACTTTGGTATCTTTGCAAATCTGAGCACAGTTTGAGACATTGTTGAGATCTCTTCTGAAACTCACGTGTGAGATTACTGGAGTCTTTTCTCTGGAAAATAAATTCCATTTATTGACACTGGTGGCACAGACATTTGTGATTTGTCCTTCTCATGGGTTTGAGCAGCAGGTCTCAGTGAGTTACAGAGCAGATATTGAGATATTACTTCAGCCTAGACAACATTAATCAATCCTCAGGGCCCAAACTATCCAGAAAGAGTGTGGAAAAAAAAAATGCCATTAAATGCAAACAGAAAGAAAAATAGAGAGTACATTTTCAGCTAGAAGTCACTGACATGGACTTTATGATGTCGAGTCACAGAAAGTCCTCAGCGGAGTCTGAATTTAAAAGTGGAGAGTTTTATTACGAGTGGGAGAGAGAGAGAGAGAGAGAGAGAGAGAGAGGTAACAAATGTGAAATATAGGAGCTTTAAAATACTTCAATAGAGAATATAGTGGCGGGTGTTGTATAATAAAACGCACAGTAAAGTGACACATAACACAGGCAGGCTGGGGTGTCTTATTGCTTTTGGGTCAATGACAAATAAGGTTGTCAGAGGTGATAAAAATTGGAAATCTAGTTTAAAACAAATGTGCATAACTTAATCATTAGTTTCAAAAACGTTTTCGGTCCCACTTTAAATTAAGTGTCTTTAACGACTATATACTAAGTTTAAAATACATACAATACGATGCATTTATTGTGTAACTATACGCTGTTCTGTAAAATTCTCACAACATTCATATTTGCTGCTACTGAGTTAGAGATACGGGAAGGTTTAGGAGTAGAGTTAGGGTTTGTGGTTATGTTAGGGGTTAGTTAGTGTAACAATGGCTACATTCACACAGTCAGTGTTTGGGATGGACAAGTGCATTTACTTACATTTACTTTAAATGTCCTGTTCATACAACATCTTATAGTAATGGCTCGAATACTGTCTATATGTATGAACAACCGAAGTGTGAATAATTGTGGAGTGGTGATGGCGTAGTGGGCTAAAGCACATAACTGGTAATCAGAAGGTTGCTGGTTTGATCCCCACAGCCACCACCATTGTGTCCTTGAGTAAGGCACTTAACTCCAGGTTGCTCCGGGGGGATTGTCCCTGTAATAAGTGCACTGTAAGTCGCTTTGGATAAAAGCATCTGCCAAATGCATACATGTAAATTTCAAATCAGATGTTAGCAACACGCTTCAAAAAAGTTGGGGCAGTCAAGTGTTTACCGCTGTGAAACATCACCATTTCTTCTAATAACACTTATTAAACATTTGGGCACTGAAGATACAAGTTTAAGTTTAGAAAGTGGACTTTTCCCCCATTCAGCCATTATAAAGGTCTTTAGCTATACAATCGTACGATGTCTTCATTGCCATCTAATGCGGTTCATATTGCGCCACACATTCTCAATTGGAGATGGTCAGCACTGCAGGCAGGCCAATCTAGCACATCTAGCAAAGAAGGTGCTGTATGGCAGTATATGCTGCTCCAAAATGTTTACATATCTGTCTGCATTAATGGTGTTCTCACAGATGTGTGAGTTACCCATGCCATGGGCACTGACACACCCCTGGCCCATATAGACACTGGCTTCTGGACCTGATGCTGATAACAGGATGGATGGCCCTTTTCCTCTTTGGCCAGGATAACTAGATGGCTGTGTTTTCAAAAAACTAAGATGAAACCAGCCCAGAGAAGTCGGCAGCGCTTCTGGACAGTGATGATGTACGGCTTCTCCTTTACATAGTAAAGTCTTGCATCTGTGGGTGCAGCGGCGAGTGGTGTTGACTAACAAAGGTTTACTCAAGTTATCCCAAGCCCATGTTCATGATATCCATTACAGATGAATTATGTTTTTTAACACTTTGACGTCTGAGGGATCAGAGATCATGTGCATTGTACCACTTCTTGTGCATGGTTGACTTTTCAGCTGCATTTTGAGTAGAAATGTTTCAGCTTCTACACACCACTGAAGACCTAAAGTTCTTTCAACAGGCAAACTGTCTCGATCCAAATCCAGTTGTTGGATATCTTTGATGCTGTGTTCTTCTGGAACTGACTACAGCACTTTGTGGCTATTACTGATCCATTGTGTCAGGCAGAAACCACCTTTCTGACAGAGTAGTTAGATCTCTTATCATGGAGACAGCTGTCTACTCAGAAAAACAATCAGTGACTGTATTAACTACTTCAGATTCAGTTTGCCTTGAAGCATAAAAACAAGCACATCTTGGAGAAGACACGGCTTCAAACGGATGAACATTCATCCTGTATGCAGTGACTTCCTGGTTCAAATTTCCAACAGACCACCACAGAAATCGAGGAACATCCACATCATCTTCCACCACCTTGACCTGGTTCTTGTCTGAATCGTAATAAAACTCCCAGAAGTGAACTGGTAAGATTGTGATCTTGCAACAACTGATTGTTAAGTGATGCATTCTTAAATGTTGCACCTGGTTGTTTATCTTTAATGTACGCAAATACAGGATCAGTCTTTCAATAAACCCCACAACATGCGAGTTGGCTTTACATCGGTTCAGTTCCGTTATCTCAGGGTAACTTTATCACAACAGTCCTCATCTTACTTGGCATGTAAGTTCTATCGGGAAGACACACAGGCTTGAGTGAAGTTTGAGATGCCATTTATTTGATAGATGTAAACGGGAGGTGATGTCTCTCTCTTTGGCGTAGGCCCCGTCCGGCAGTCCGAGGGAGTTGTACCCGGAACCCTCATGTCCTGCCGGAGATGGGAGGCAGGGGCGAGGAGCCTACCCCTGTGCAGGACAGGGCTCAACAGGTGGTGGTGGGGTGGAGGAGGTTGCGTGTTAGCCCACAGAAACAGCAATGTGATAGATTGTGAGTGGACTTATAAAGCATTGGCTTACGTGCGATTGGCTAGGAGTTATCCAGCTAATGATGTGATGATGTACAGCTGCTAGCCTTCCCGCTAGAACTACGCTCCACTTCCATATCTTGCATATAGGAAAGATCATCCATGCTATATATAACATGCATGCAGAAACAATGAAATGCATGCAAACCTTGTGTATTCTCAGTCTTTATCTAGGGCCAGCCTAAGGCCTTCTCCATATATGCAGCAGCCACTTTGAATTCATTACCAAAGTGTTCCTTCAGAAGACTTTTAGCTAATGCATAACCTCCTTCTGGAGCCAAATGCTGACAACTTTGAACCAATTCTCTAGGTTGCCCTAAGGTGAACTGCTCAAGAAAATTCAAGCAATCCCTTTAATTGGTTCATGAGGACATCTGAACCCTTATTGACCCTCCCAGAGTCTCTAGAGCTCCTGAAACCATTAACAAACATTTAGAAACACCACCTCTCACATTACACATACAGCTCATCTCACCACAAAGATTTTAATGCAGGTTACATCAAACAAACATGTTACTGCACAAACATAATCGTTCAATTACTGAAAATAATGATAATAAAGAGCAAATATAAAATCAATGTTGATCGACATGCAAGATCGCTAATAAATATGATTCTCAGAATGACTCTAATACATGAAATAGACCACAATGACTGATCAAAGAACATCTGATAAACACAATGTCATTTTGTTCTTTTGGTCCGTTCAGGATTAAATAATGTGTGTATCTCACAGTACTTGAGTCCAATGTACATGTGCTTTCTGTAGCCCTCGATTAAAGTCATTTCGGAGATGAGAAAGGCACCGTTTTCTTGGAGATGAGTCCATAGACAAAACTGAGACGTTCTCTGAGATGCAGAGAAAAAACAAAGTTCTGTCAACGAGTTCCTCTTCACAGAGCAAAAGCACGGCAATTTCTGGAATAGTGCTTTCAAAAATTAGCGCTTAGCGCTTTTCGAAAATAGATTTTCTCTGAAATTGTCCAACTACAGTTTTTCACCCAGCAGGAGTGAGAGTCAAGAGACATTTCATTCAACGCAACAACAAATCAAAGGAATAGCAAAACAGAAACTATTCAAGTTAATATGATATTTTCAATATATTAAATCTGTAAAACTAAATCAAAACTCTACATGAACCAACACAGAAATAAGCACCTCCTTCATTTATGAACTGATTAAAGCCTATTGGGTGAATCTGTCAGTTAAGGATCAGAATGAAAAGAAAAGGCTAAATCAGCAAATTAAAATGTGAAGATCTGGAGAAAAAAAAAAAACATGTACAATTTTACAACAATAAATAAAACACTCAGAGGTAACACTTTATTTTGATGATCCCAAGTAGATATTTAACTGGCTATAAGTGACTTATCAGCTTGTTTGCTATAGCTAGTAAACTGTGTTTCAACAAACATTCAGTAGACGTTTCATAGATCTTATTACTGACCTTTTAATGAAGGTTTTTTAATTTTGCTGCTGTTATACAGGCTATTGATAGTCTACTGAATGTTTGTTGAAACACTGTTTACTAGCTATAGCTAGTCAGTTGATAAGATGTTATTTTGCTGCTGTTATACAGGCTACTGTTAGTCTACTGAATGTTTGTTGAAACACTGTTTACTAGCTATAGCTAGTCAGTTGATAAGATGTTATTTTGCTGCTGTTATACAGGCTACTGTTAGTCTACTGAATGTTTGTTGAAACACTGTTTTATTAGCTATAGCAAGCCAGTTGATAAGATGTTATTTTGCTGCTGTTATACAGGCTTTTGATAGTCTACTGAATGTTTGTTGAAACACTGTTTACTAGCTATAGCAAGTCAGTTGATAAGATGTTATTTTGCTGCTGATATACAGGCTATTGATAGTCTACTGAATGTTTGTTGAAACACTGTTTTATTAGCTATAGCAAGCCAGTTGATAAGATGTTATTTTGCTGCTGTTATACAGGCTATTGATAGTATACTGAATGTTTGTTGAAACACTGTTTACTAGCTATAGCTAGTCAGTTGATAAGATGTTATTTTGCTGCTGATATACAGGCTATTGATAGTCTACTGAATGCTTGTTGAAACACTGTTTACTAGCTATAGCTAGTCAGTTGATAAGATGTTATTTTGCTGCTGATATACAGGCTATTGATAGTCTACTGAATGCTTGTTGAAACACTGTTTACTAGCTATAGCTAGTCAGTTGATAAGATGTTATTTTGCTGCTGATATACAGGCTATTGATAGTCTACTGAATGTTTGTTGAAACACTGTTTACTAGCTATAGCTAGTCAGTTGATAAGATGTTATTTTGCTGCTGATATACAGGCTATTGATAGTCTACTGAATGTTTGTTGAAACACTGTTTACTAGCTATAGCTAGTCAGTTGATAAGATGTTATTTTGCTGCTGATATACAGGCTATTGATAGTCTACTGAATGTTTGTTGAAACACTGTTTTATTAGCTATAGCAAGCCAGTTGATAAGATGTTATTTTGCTGCTGTTATACAGGCTATTGATAGTCTACTGAATGTTTGTTGAAACACTGTTTACTAGCTATAGCTAGTCAGTTGATAAGATGTTATTTTGCTGCTGTTATACAGGCTATTGATAGTCTACTGAATGTTTGTTGAAACACTGTTTTATTAGCTATAGCAAGCCAGTTGATAAGATGTTATTTTGCTGCTGTTATACAGGCTATTGATAGTCTACTGAATGTTTGTTGAAACACTGTTTACTAGCTATAGCTAGTCAGTTGATAAGATGTTATTTTGCTGCTGTTATACAGGCTATTGATAGTCTACTGAATGTTTGTTGAAACACTGTTTACTAGCTATAGCAAGTCAGTTGATAAGATGTTATTTTGCTGCTGTTATACAGGCTATTGATAGTCTACTGAATGTTTGTTGAAACACTGTTTACTAGCTATAGCTAGTCAGTTGATAAGATGTTATTTTGCTGCTGTTATACAGGCTACTGATAGTCTACTGAATGTTTGTTGAAACACTGTTTACTAGCTATAGCAAGCCAGTTGATAAGATGTTATTTTGCTGCTGATATACAGGCTATTGATAGTCTACTGAATGTTTGTTGAAACACTGTTTTATTAGCTATAGCAAGCCAGTTGATAAGATGTTATTTTGCTGCTGTTATACAGGCTATTGATAGTCTACTGAATGTTTGTTGAAACACTGTTTACTAGCTATAGCTAGTCAGTTGATAAGATGTTATTTTGCTGCTGATATACAGGCTATTGATAGTCTACTGAATGTTTGTTGAAACACTGTTTTATTAGCTATAGCAAGCCAGTTGATAAGATGTTATTTTGCTGCTGTTATACAGGCTATTGATAGTCTACTGAATGTTTGTTGAAACACTGTTTACTAGCTATAGCTAGTCAGTTGATAAGATGTTATTTTGCTGCTGTTATACAGGCTACTGATAGTCTACTGAATGTTTGTTGAAACACTGTTTACTAGCTATAGCTAGTCAGTTGATAAGATGTTATTTTGCTGCTGTTATACAGGCTATTGATAGTCTACTGAATGTTTGTTGAAACACTGTTTACTAGCTATAGCTAGTCAGTTGATAAGATGTTATTTTGCTGCTGATATACAGGCTATTGATAGTCTACTGAATGTTTGTTGAAACACTGTTTACTAGCTATAGCTAGTCAGTTGATAAGATGTTATTTTGCTGCTGATATACAGGCTATTGATAGTCTACTGAATGTTTGTTGAAACACTGTTTACTAGCTATAGCTAGTCAGTTGATAAGATGTTATTTTGCTGCTGATATACAGGCTATTGATAGTCTACTGAATGTTTGTTGAAACACTGTTTTATTAGCTATAGCTAGTCAGTTGATAAGATGTTATTTTGCTGCTGATATACAGGCTATTGATAGTCTACTGAATGTTTGTTGAAACACTGTTTATTAGCTATAGCAAGCCAGTTGATAAGATGTTATTTTGATGCTGTTATACAGGCTATTGATAGTCTACTGAATGTTTGTTGAAACACAGTTTACTAGCTATAGCAAGCCAGTTGATAAGTCGCTTATATTCAGTTAAATATCTACTTGGGACCATCAAAATAAAGTGTTACCCTTTTGATTTCACCTTTAGTTCTGCTCGGCTATTTTTAGTGTTTTACTTTTTTAATTTTATGAAAAATGTAAGATAGAAGTTTGCCAGTGAATCTAACGAAACGTGTCAAGAACATGTCCGGAACATAAGAAATATTTTTTTGTATAAAAACAATGATGCAATTTTTATGACCATTAAGGGTTTTTGCTTTGTGACATTATTTTCATGACAATTAAAGGAATATTCTGGGTTCAGTACAAGTTGTGCTCAATCGACAGCTTTTGTGGCATTATGATGATTACCACAAAAAAATAGTTTTGAATCGTCGCAAAGCGGTTAAAGTGAGGCACTTTCAATAGAAGTCAATGGGGTCAATCTGTAAACGTTAAAATACTCACTGTTATGAAAGAACAGACACAAGACATAAACATTCAACTTGTGTTGAACCCGGAATATTCCTTTAAACACATTTCCATCCAAATCTCTCATTATCATTATGCAAAATAAAAATCTTATTAAAATTCAGAAGTATTTATATGTCATGGTAGTACTTTGGTGCATGATTGTTTTGCCTTTAAATTATTCTGATTTATTTGAAAAAAAATAAAAAAATAAAATGCACACTTTCATATACTTTTTCTCATAGTGCATTATACTAATTACATATTCATAGTTTTACCTTAGAGTATAATGAATTATAACACAAGCAAAATCCAATTTTATCTGCATAAGTTATAAAGTATTATAAATATTTTTAATCTATACTGTTTATAATAGGTGCTTTAAGTGATAAAAGCAATGTTCTTATAAACATCCATAAGATATGTTTAAGTGGTTATAAGACATTACAACTCATGTTGGACGTTATAAACATTATACATGCACAACATATTAAATAACACATTCAATGTACATTCTGAGATATCCTTAAAAACACTTGTATATAAGATGTTGATTGTGTTATAATGCATTATACTCTCAAGTATAACTATGAATAGAAGAATTTTTATAATGTGTTATAACTGTAGTTATAATTGTTCATGAGAAGTTAACTTGTTATAAGAGACATTATGAATGCAGTATTATACCTATATAATGCATTATACTCTCAAATATAACTATGAATAGAGGAAGTCTTATAGATGTGTTATAACTGTAGTTATAATATGTTTATGAGAAGTTAACCTGTTATAAGAGATATTATGAATGCAGTATAATACCTATATAATGCATTATACTCTCAAATATAACTATGAATAGAGGAAGTCTTATAATGTGTTATAACTGTAGTTATAATTGTTTATGAGAAGTTAACCTGTTATAAGAGACATTATGAATGCAGTATAATACCTATATAATGCATTATACTCTCAAATATAACTATGAATAGGGGAAGTCTTATAATGTGTTATAACTGTAGTTATAATTGTTTATGAGAAGTTAACCTGTTATAAGAGATATTATGAATGCAGTATAATACCTATATAATGCATTATACTCTCAAATATAACTATGAATAGAGGAAGTCTTATAATGTGTTATAACTGTAGTTATAATTGTTTATGAGAAGTTAACCTGTTATAAGAGACATTATGAATGCAGTATAATACCTATATAATGCATTATACTCTCAAATATAACTATGAATAGGGGAAGTCTTATAATGTGTTATAACTGTAGTTATAATTGTTTATGAGAAGTTAACCTGTTATAAGAGACATTATGAATGCAGTATAATACCTATATAATGCATTATACTCTCAAATATAACTACGAATAGGGGAAGTCTTATAATGTGTTATAACTGTAGTTATAATTGTTTATGAGAAGTTAACTTGTTATAAGAGACATTATGAATGCAGTATAATACCTATATAATGCATTATAATCTCAAATATAACTACTGAATAGGGGAAGTCTTATAATGTGTTATAACTGTAGTTATAATTGTTCATGAGAAGTTAACTTGTTATAAGAGACATTATGAATGCAGTATAATACCTATATAATGCATTATACTCTCAAATATAACTATGAATAGGGGAAGTCTTATAATGTGTTATAACTG
>NC_068311.1:1746900-1749400 GCF_025860055.1 Xyrauchen texanus | reverse complement strand
GACAAAGCGATCAAAAGTTCCAACATTACAAATATAATTGATCATAGTGTCCAAAAACATCTCCAAACAAATAAAAGATAATAATTGTACATAAGAACTAATTACACATGCAAACACAACAATGACTAAAGGTTTGCATAGCATGCACACATGATTTTAGTCATGAGATTTCACAGAATGAGTTTCATTCTGTGTCATTTGAGGCATCATTGAGTCTGTGTCGTGTATTTGGCGCCATCTCCTGGTGGTCATATGTAACATTGTGCTTCATGTGGATTATCTAATGATCTATACATCTGATTATCTTGTGTGTGGACTCGTTTGAAAGATAATCACAGACTCTAAATAATCATATGTCATATTTTATGTTCTGTTTATGTTTTGTGGATTTATAAGAGAAAACGTGGCATTTAAGCAAAACTCAACATAATAGTGAAAGACATATATTCAGCTGTTACTCGCTATATTTTCATCTGTGAGTAAAACAAATAGTCTGGTTGTATTTTACTCTTTGAGATCTTTCCAACAACATATGACACATTAATATTTGATGAGTTTGATGTTTTTTAAAGCGAATTTTAAAGCTCTTGTTCAGTTTTGTTCATAATATCTACATGCATTATAAAGTAGAGCTTCTAAACTTTCAAACGAGACCGATTTTATGTTGGTCAAAACTGTTGTTTTATTAATATTTTGACGATTTATTTTTTTATAGTTGGGTTAATCTCAATTAATGTTACTAAAAATGTACATTAAAAGGTTGTAAATGTTTACATATATTAATGCATTATGAAGGAACATCAACAAACGAAAAGACACTTACAATGGAAGTCAACGGGTCAATTTCTGGAGGGTTTAAAGGCATTAAAACTCATGTATTATTTGAGCTATAAAGTTGTTTACATCGTCATTTTTTAGGGTTTATGGTTTTAGGGTTTACATCATTGTTGTCTACTTGTCTATAACTTTCCACAGATGTGGATATTAAGTGATTTTAAGACAGTAAAATCATGTTAACACACATATTATTTACATCTTGTGGCTATACTTTTGAAACAGTGAGTATTTTAATGTTTACAGATTAAACCCCATTGACTTGCATTGTAAGTGCTTCACTGGAACACAGATTTTAGCTTGTTTTGTTGTTGTTGTTTATCTTTGTTATTTTATGAGTTTAAATACATTTGTGTTATGGAAAATGCCGTCAACTAAGTTTAACTTGTATTGAACCCGAATATTCCTTAAACCAAGATGAATAAATGCTGTAAAATATATATATTTAGTTTACTGATACCTAATGCATTAACTAATCTTACAGTTCTGTACTCGGATGGAAATCTTACTTCTAAAATACTGTATCAATAGTGTGACTGAGCTGGCCAGGTGTTATGGGTATCATCGGCCCCGCCCACTTTTCCACCACTTGTGCTGTTTGGCCAGATCTGATGGTATGACTGATGACGGACAGCTAAAACTGCATTGCTGCTGACCTTTGAACCTTAACTGCGGTAGTTGTATCAATCAAAACAAAACGCCTCTGATTAGGAGTGCAGTGATGTGATTTATCAGTTGCAGACATTTGTAGAGCGTCTCACCTCCACTACGTCTGTCTGAGGGCGAGTGCACAGTAAATATCTGAAGCCGATTCCAGAATCATGAGGACCTGATAGAGAGAAACATATCATAGAAATGTAGCGTCATAGAAATGTAGCGTCATACAAATGTGTAGCGTCATAGAAATGTAGCGTCAAACAAATGTAGCGTCATAGAAATGTAGCGTCATAGAAATGTAGCGTCAAACAAATGTAGCGTCATAGAAATGTAGCGTCATAGAAATGTAGCGTCATAGAAATGTAGCATCAAACAAATGTAGCATCAAACAAATGTAGCGTCATAGAAATGTAGCGTCATAGAAATGTAGCGTCATAGAAATGTAGCGTCATAGAGTCATACAAATGTAGCATCATAGAAATGTAGCGTCATAGAAATGTAGCATCAAACAAATGTAGCGTCATAGAAATGTAGCGTCATAGAAATGTAGCGTCAAACAAATGTAGCGTCATAGAAATGTAGCGTCATAGAAATGTAGCGTCATAGAAATGTAGCGTCATAGAAATGTAGCGTCATAGAAATGTAGCGTCAAACAAATGTAGCGTCATAGAAATGTAGCGTCAAACAAATGTAGCGTCATAGAAATGTAGCGTCATAGAAATGTAGCGTCATAGAAATGTAGCGTCATAGAAATGTAGCGTCATAGAAATGTAGCGTCAAACAAATGTAGCGTCATAGAAATGTAGCGTCATAGAAATGTAGCGTCATAGAAATGTAGCGTCATAGAAATGTAGCAAGCAGGATTGGGATGGTTTTAGAACGGGCGCCTTTTCAATTCATGAACTGAAGAAGAGGGAATGGCTGATTTTCCATGTCAAAGGTGTGTGTGGTATTACTTGTGTTCTTCTCGGCTACAGACGATCTCTTCAGAGCAGGTTTCAGAGGTTTA
>NC_068311.1:1726900-1741900 GCF_025860055.1 Xyrauchen texanus | reverse complement strand
CAGAAGAACATTTGCTGATAAAAGTGTGTTTGTGCGATAGAGATCTCATTAGTGAACAACAGAAGACAATCTGATGTGATTAACGTTTTAATAACACTTTATAGGAGACTAATTAAATTAATTATAGATACATTTATTATAATGAGTGAATGGCAGCACACACACACACACACACACACACACACACACACACACACACACACACACACACACAACACACAAACACACACAAGCACACACTCTAACACACACACACACACAAGAACACACACACACACACACACACAGACACACACACACACACACGCACAACACACAAACACACACAAGCACACACACTCTCTCTAACACACACACACACACACAAGCACACACACACACACACACACACACACACACACACACAACACACACACACACACACAAGCACACACACTCTCTCTAACACACACACACACACACAAACACACAAAGACACACACACACACTCACACACTCACACTCAAACTCACACACACACACACTCACACATTAGACACACACACACACACACACACAGAGACACTCACACACACATTCACACACAGACACTCACACACACACACACACACACACACACACACACACACACACACACACACACACACACACAGACACACTCACACATAGAGACACTCACACATAGAGACACTCACACACACACACACACACACACATAGACACTCACACACACATACACACACACACACACACACATACACACACACATAGAGACACTCACACACATACACACAGAGACACTCACACACACACACACACACACACGTTGTGTTTCCATGTTTTATGGGGACTTTCCATAGACATAATGGTTTTTATACTGTACAAACTTTATATTCTATCCCCTAAACCTAACCCTACCCCTAAACCTAACCCTCACAGAAAACTTTCTGCATTTTACATTTTCAAAAACATCATTTAGTATGATTTATAAGCTGTTTTCCTCATGGGGACCGACAAAATGTCCCCACAAGGTCAAAAATTTCGGGTTTTACTATCCTTATGGGGACATTTGGTACCCACAAAGTGATAAATACACGCTCACACACTCTCACACACTTACACTTACACATTTACACTTACACACTTACACTCACACACACACACACACACATACTCACACACTCACACTCAAACACACTCACACATACACAGTCACACTCAAACTCACACACACACACACTCACACATTAGACACACACACACACACACACAGAGACACTCACACACACATTCACACACAGAGACACTCACACACACATTCACACACAGACACACACACACACACACACACACAGACACACACACACACACACACACACACACACACACACACACACATAGAGACACTCACACATAGAGACACTCACACACACACACACACACATAGACACTCACACACACACACACACACACACACACACACATACACACACACACATAGAGACACTCACACACATACACACAGAGACACTCACACACACACACACACACACACACACACACACACACACACACACACACACACACACACACACACACACACACACACACACACACACACACACACACATAGAGACACTCACACAGCAATCGATGGTTCCTGTGAGGACAGAAGTGTTGATTGTGGAGTTAGAGGGTGGATTGTGTGAACTTTACGTAAGCGTTATGTGAATGTTGTTGGAGTGTTTGAGAGCAGTGGGTGGATCGAGAGATCATTGCATAATATTCTCTCCTTTCATTCGTTCTTTGTGTCGATCTCTCTCAACCTGCAGCTGCTCCTTCAAAGTTTCAACCTTTTCAATTATATTCACAATCATCCAAACAGGACGCTGTCTACAATCATGTGGTGTCCTACACAAAATTAATTAAATAAATATGTACATATTTTAATAAATCATTAAATACATAGTGAGATAATTAAACACATCATTAAATAAATAATTTAATATTGAAATTAATCATTAAATACATAATGATTTAATTTGATGTATAATTAGAAAATTACATATTTAAATAAATAATTAAATATTTAAATTAATCATTAAATACATAGTGATTTAATTTGATGCATTAATAAATAATTACATATTTAAATAATTAATTAAATATATAGTGATTTAATTTGATGTATAATTAGATAATTACATATTTATTTAAATAATTAAATACATAATGAATTAATTCAATGCATCATTAAATAAATAATTAAAATTGTAAATTAAATACATAGTGAATTAATTTTATGCAGTCATCATAATTTGATAATTTGGCACATTTCACAATATAGAGCGCAATTAAATAATTATTATATATATATATTCATCATTTTTCCAAATGCAGACATCCCTGATTCTTCTTTTATTTGTCCTCAAACTAAAGCCACGTAAACTAACACACACAGAAAATAAGATTAATATTTATGCATTTCAGATTCATAACAAATAATCTTTAATAAAATAAAACAATATATTTTAAGTTTTATTCATTTAATTTTGTTACTCACACACAGTTTAATTTAATAGAATTCTGTTATTACATTTAAATGTGTAAATCTTTAAAGATTTGGCTAAATATATTATATATATATGCACACACACACACACACACACACACACACACACACACACACACATGTTGTGTTTCCATGTTTTATGGGGACTTTCCATAGACATAATGGTTTTTATACTGTACAAACTTTATATTCTATCCCCTAAACCTAACCCTACCCCTAAACCTAACCCTCACAGAAAACTTTCTGCATTTTTACATTTTCAAAAAACATAATTTAGTATGATTTATAAGCTGTTTTCCTCATGGGGACCGACAAAATGTCCCCACAAGGTCAAAAATTTCGGGTTTTACTATCCTTATGGGGACATTTGGTCCCCACAAAGTGATAAATACACGCTAACACACACACACACACACACACACACACACACACACACACAGGTGAAGGCAAAGGTCTCTGTTCAGCATAAGGACTCACAGTGCACTTGTCCCATGGCAACGCTAATGACATCACTTCCTGTGCAGTGACATGTTTCGACCGGGTTCTGATGAGGTTGCCAAGGCGACACTCATGCAGGTAGTGACTGATGCAAATCACACACACACACACACACACACACACACACACACACACACACACACACACACATCCATTTTCCTAGTGAATTGGATTCTGTTCGTTAGCCGTCCGGTTCACAAATCTCCATCCAATCGTTCCACTGAACGTGACTTTGTTCAAGGAGAGTCAAATCACTGAATTTGAGGCCTAATAACTGACCAGATTGACCTTTTACTAACAAACATTTTCTGACCTAAAATGGAGCGTTAGAGATTGTAACTCACAACACACATGGTCAGATGGTCCCAAACCTTCAACTACAACTTTGATTTGCCGGATAGTTTTTCAGATACAGGCCAGTGGAATATTGAGGTGTGTTCCACAATTACTAATGGAGCAAGGAAATCAAAATATAGTTTTCATATGCTTACAAGCCCTAAAACCATCAAATTAGAATTTGTTTTAAATAAAATTACCACAAACAACCATTTAAAATCCAGTGGCCAAGAATGTGTCCTGTGATTGGCCGATCATGCAATTTGGTAGCTGGTCTGTGTATCTCGACGAGTATTGACGCTGACTATCACACCTGGAGTCATGAGTTTGAATCCAGGGCGTGCTGAGTGACTCCAGTCAGGTCTCCTTAGCAACCAAATTGGCCCGGTTGCTAGGGAGGGTAGAGTCACATGGGGTAACCTCCTCGTGGTCGCTATAATGTGGTTCTCGCCTCGTGGAGGTGGTGAGTGACTCTAGCCATGTCTCCTTAGCAACCAAATTGGCCTGGTTGCTAGGGAGGGTAGAGTCACATGGGGTAACCTCCTTGTGGTCGCTATAATGTGGTTCTCGCTCTCTGTGGGGTGCGTGGTGAGTTGTGCGTGGATGCCGCGGAGAATAGCGTGAAGCCTCCACACGCGCTACGTCTCCATGGCAACACGCTCAACAAGTCCTGTGATAAGATGCGCGGATTGACGGTCTCAGACGCGGAGGCAACTAAGATTCATCCTCCGGCACCCGGATTGAAGCGAGTCGCTACGCCACCCCAAGGACCAAATTGGGGAGAAAACAAACAAATAAATCTAGTTTAAAACACACGTGTTACGTCTTTGTGTCCGTGTTGGTTTCACCCAGTATTGAAAAATGATTTTCAAAACAAAAATGTATTTAATGAATTAAAAAATGTAATGTGGTGTAATAAACGGAATTAAACTACTTTCCTTGCATCTTAAATACGAGTGAAACAGTTTCAAGTTCAAAGTGTTTCACTGTTTCACGTTTGTACTTTGATCTTTTCCCTGTTCACAATCTCAAGCCATTCTTTACATAAAACAGTCAGAGGGGAAATATCTCATCATTAAATACATATTTTTCTCCGAAACAAGTTGGCCATCATTTTTGGCATCCCTAGAAATTATTATGAGTATATTTTATATGTTTTAGTGCAACTGGGTGACTAGGAACCTGAAATTGTTCAGCCATGACTTCCTGTTTCAGAGGGGTATAAATATGAGGTAACACACAGGCCAATTTCTGTGGTCAGATGAAACAAATAAAAAGCTTTTTGGCAGCAAACACCAGAGGTGGGTTTGGCACACATAGAGATGAAGTACCCCCAATGCCCACGGTTAAATGTGGTGCTGGATCATTAATGTTGTGGGGCTGTTTTTCTGCCAGAGGTCCTGGGCATCTTATTTGGATACATGGCATCATGGACTCTATCATATACCAACAGATAGAAAATCTGAACCTGGCTGCCTCTGCCAGAAAGCTTACAATGGGCCGTGGTTGGATCTTCCAGCAGGAAAATGATCCAAAACAAACATCAAAATCAACACAAAAATATTTGTAATAATCAAGGTTCTGCCATGGCCATCCCAGACCCCTGAACCCCATAGAAAACCTGTGGAGACTGACCTGAAGAGGAGAGTCCACCAGTTTGGACCTCTGAATATGAAGGATCTGGAGAGATTCTGTAATGATCTCAGATCCCTTGTTATGTGTTCTCAGACCTCATCAGGCATTATAGGAGAAGACTCGGAAGACTCATAATTATGGCCAGTACTTTTTAAGGAAAATATTTATATAATAATGAGATATTTCCCCTGTTTCAATTGTTTTTCTTCAATTAAAGGTTAGATTAAATATTTAGATTTAGATGTAAAGTTTAAATAAAAGATCAAAAGGATAAATAATTAAACAATAAATTCAAATTTATATATTTTTTTACAAATACAGCTTTTTTTTTACAAACAAATAAAAAATAAAATGTTATTTAACAAACATTAAAAATTTGTTTGTAAAAAAAATATATAGATATATATTTGTAAAAGGTATTTTTATTTTTTTACAAATAGTTTTTTAACAAAATTTTTTATTTATTTACAAATACGGCTCCTTTTTTGTATTTTGTATTTTACAAATTAATTGATATATTTATTGATATAATTTTTTACAAATACATTTTTTTTTTTTTAACAAATGTTTTTTTATTATTTACAAATACGGCTCTTTTATTGTATTTTACAAATTAACTGATATATTCAAATTTATATATTTTTTTTTACAAATATAGCTTTTGTATTTTTTTAAATAAATTTTTTTTGTTTTTTTTTTATAAACAATTTTTTTTTTAAATGTTTACAAAAATTTGTAAAAAAATGTGTGTATATTTGTAAGTTATTTAAAAAAAAAAAATTAAATTTATTTACAAATACGGCTCTTTTAATGTATTTTACAAATTAATTTATATATTCAAATTGATATAATTTTTTACAAATACAGTTTTTTTTACACATTTTTTTTTTAACAAATATAATTTTTTTTTTTTTTCATTTTTTTTTTCATTTTTTTTAGTTTTTAACAAATGTTTTTTTTTTATTTTATTTACAAATACGTCTCTTTTAATGTATTTTACAAATGAATAGATCCGTATATACATACTGAGTGTCTACAAGAGGCGGTATGACATCATGTGAGCCCTTGAAAACGAAAACAAATCGAAAAACCAGACTCGGAATCAAGAACGGCCGCTGAGATGCGCGTTTGCTTACCTTCATAACGATGAAGATGACGAGGATGATGAAGACGTTGGCCTGCGGATGTTTCCAGGCGGTCGAGTGACTGTCATAATTAAAGTCCTCTGAGATGCCCTGCTTTGCCCAGGTGCGATTGTCGAAAAAAGAAACCAGAGTCTCCTTTTGTGTGAGCTGCAAAATTCAATTGACTTATTAATAATGGCTAATTGTACATCTTTTTAATCAGTTCAAAAGTTCAAACGCTAACACTGCTAAT
Source organism: Xyrauchen texanus (assembly GCF_025860055.1). Lineage (NCBI taxonomy): Eukaryota > Metazoa > Chordata > Actinopteri > Cypriniformes > Catostomidae > Xyrauchen > Xyrauchen texanus. Next base: position 1,735,482 of record NC_068311.1, on the reverse strand, counting down.
GGAGCATTTTATTACCACATACTGAGTCATTAACTAATAAATGTGAAAGAGTGCGAGAGAGCACATTGATTTTGTGTGTGTTGTCAAGAATGATTAATGAACGCTACATGTTTCCTCTTAACTGTCTCATTAAGATTATTAACGGCAATGAGTTTAAATGCCTGGGGAACACACACACACACACACACACACACACACACACACACACACACGATTTACCTGTCCTGCCATGAACTGCCCAAAGCCCGGAGGGAAAGTGAGTGTTGATACGAGTAGAGTGACCAGAGCGGGGTACAACAGACGCCTGCACACATTGGAAAAAGATCCTACACTTATGACGACCTCTTCTTCTTAAACGTAGCCAAGTACAAAAACTACACCATTAACGCTTGAACGCTCAAAATCCGTTGCGCGCAGAAATGCATGCATGAATATCTTTATTAGTTGCAGTGGATGTGAACATCAATCTGAGGACACTCACTTCTTCATGAGAAACTTGTTGATGGTTTTCTGTTTCCTCATAAACTGAACGATCACTCTGTTCAAATACACAAACAAGGCGCCGCCGAATCCGCTAGCAATCCTGTGAAAAGAACAGCCGTGCGTTACAGGGATTTTACCACGCTTAATTCATCATGCATTGTACAAACACTTCAAATATGGCTCATCCAATCAGATCTTATAGCCAGAAAAGTCTGAAAAATTCACGTTTAACCAAATCTCTTAATGAGACTGATGAAGCTTTATGCTAATGATTTGATGCATATTCATGAGTGGGGAAAAATGCTCATGAATAACAGATTCGTAATACAAGAGGCTCTTTAGAGTGTTTGTTTGTCCTCATCAATCATCTATTGGGTACAACGTGTCCACAATGAGAACACGTGCACATGAACAATTAGCAGGATGTCAGGAAGTTCATTAAGCGTTTAAGGAGAGGGCGTGGCCTGGCCGTAGCGATTGGTATATAAAGGTGCTCTAAGCGTTTTTTTCAGGGAAATGTTTGCAAAAAAGTTCTTATTCCCTGAAAGATATTAATGAAATAAGTGTCGTGAGATATCTCACCGGTCTCTGTAAACAGCAAACTAAAATGTGTCCGTGGACAATGGCGCTTTCGACCTGTCAATCATTTTTGCATGTTCTCATAGTATTGTAGTTTAAAGGCTTAAAGCCATTTTTATGCCATGCTGTTCATAACAGTTGCCAGATGAGGGCACTGTTTTGCTGCTGTTGTTTTTAACAACCGTTTCAGCTCGTGTCGGTCTCAATGAAGCTCATTTGGTATCTTTGGAGGGGCAGGGTTTTGGAAAGAGGGGGTGTGGCTTATCCAACGACTCATGGAAGTAGAACGGCTAAAATCACTTACAGGACCTTTAATGGAGTGTTATGAAGTAATTACCCGGGAAAATGATGTTTTGCACATATCTGAGGTATGAGGTGGATTAAAAGAGAAAAGGTGAACGAACCCGATCACAGCGAAGGCAGGAAGCTCCTGGAGGTCAAAGGGGAAGTCCAGCCTGAAGCGTGTTTTAAAGAGAGCTGTGATCGTCTCTGAGGGACAAAGAGACAACTGTTCAACATTTATGACACATACAAGAACATCAGGTGTGCTATAGGGCACATGAACACACACCTTCATCTCTGTTCCACACCGCCAGCACTCTGAAGATGAAGGCACTGAATGTAGCAGCAAAGAATCCTCGCCAGTAGTTTCGTACGGCAAAAAATGTGGAGGTGACCTCAATGCTAAACAACACACCTGAAACACACACACATATGTGTGTATACATACACAGTACACAACACAAGCTTCATGCAAGATTAAAGCACTTATTCACTATGAAGCGTGCAGCACATACAGACTATATATTTATTTTATTTAATCGCAGCCTTTTGCAGTTACATAATCACACAATATAAAAATCACACAGTCAGACACACACACACACACACACACAGAGACAGACACACACAAACACACACTGTGTTTTTACCCCCAATGGGAGCAGCAAAGCAGCATCCAACACCGACAGCACAGGCAGCCGCAAGCATCTCAGTGTTCCTGGACTCATTCTGTTCAACATACACATTAATTAATACACAACAGCAGATTCCTTGACCTGTTCTTAACAACAAACACACACACAAAACTACACAACATGCCAGCACAATACAGGCAAATACACTCAAAAACAATAAAAAAAATAATTACACAAATTAACAATTTCTGCACAACACAATCTTAAATACTGTCTACAAACACACACACGCACACACACTTATGAGTACACTTATGAGCATCCACATGTTCGAACATGGTGTTTGTTATAGATAATCCATGACTAGCACAGGAGTCTAATAACAAACATCCACTCGGGTTCAGATCGGGGAGGCCGTTCCTCCCAATCACGCCTTTCCAGGTGTCCCTGTTTATTTCCCACGTGCGCGTTGAAGTCACCTAGCATCACTATGGAGTCGCCTACTGGGGCCCTATTCAGGACTCCATTCAGGGTCTCCAAGAAGGCTGAATATTCTGAACTGCTGTTCGGTGCATATGCACAGACAACAGTCAGAGTCCCCCCCCCCCCATAACCCATAGGGAGGCGACCCTCTCATCCACCGGGGTAAACTCCAACGTAGCGGTGCTCAGCCGGGGACTCGTGAGTATCCCCCACACCTGCCCGTCGCCTCACACCCTGGGAAACTCCAGAGAAGAATAGAGTCCATCCCCTATCCAGGAGTACGGATCCAGAGCCAAAACTGTGCGTTGAAGTAAGCCCCACCAGATCCAACTGGTAACGCTCCACCTCCCTCACCAGTTCCGGCTCCTTCCCCCCCAGCGAGGTGACATTCCACGTCCCCAGAGCTAGCCTTTGCCGCCCGGGTCTGGTCCGTCGAGACCCACGGCCTTCACTGCCACCCATATGGCAACGCACCTGACTCCTGCGATTTGTCCAAAGGGTGGTGAGCTCAAGGGATGTAGAGGGGGGTGTCACGTCGCTTCTCCGGGCTGTGCCCGGCCGGGCTCCGTGACAAGCCCGACCACCAGGCGCTCGCCGACGAGCCCTTCATCTGGGCCTGGCTCCAGACGGAGGCACTGGGCTTCCTCCGGGCAGGGTAAATCCTCCTCTTTCCGTTTTTTCCATAGAGTCTGTGTGAACCATTCTTAGTCTGGCCCCTCACCTGAGACCACTTTGCCTTGGGAGGCCCTTCCAGGAGCACCTGGCTCCAGACAACTCAGCCCTCAGGTTCATAAGGGCACACAAACAACTCCACCATGATAAGGTGCTGGTTCCCATTCTATATATATATTAATGTTACTAAAAATAATTTTCTTTGAGCAGAATTTTATTAATTTTATCTTTCTTTTGATTTTAAGAGGAAATATGCCCGGACGTGTTTTTGGCACAGTTTGTGAGAATAACCCATAATTTAAACACAGAGAGGAGCTTAAAATGAAAGGATGTGAAAACTTTATGTTGTTGTAGCTTAATATGCCAAAATACTGAAGTTACCTCATAAATCCCAATCGAAGAAAGACATGAACTTGCACAGAAGAGCAGCACACAAACTCGCAATGTGCACGAACGGCCCCTACAAGTGAGAACACACGCACACGCACACACACACACACACACACACACACACACACACACACACACACACACACACACATGTTGTGTTTCCATGTTTTATGGGGACTTTCCATAGACATAATGGTTTTTATACTGTACAAACTTTATATTCTATCCCCTAAACCTAACCCTACCCCTAAACCTAACCCTCACAGAAAACTTTCTGCATTTTTACATTTTCAAAAAACATAATTTAGTACGATTTATAAGCTGTTTTCCTCATGGGGACCAACAAAATGTCCCCACAAGGTCAAAAATTTCGGGTTTTACTATCCTTATGGGGACATTTGGTCCCCACAAAGTGATAAATACACGCTCACACACACACACACACACACACACACACACACACACAGCTTGTGATACTTAGAGAATAAAACAACATTACTGAGTGATTATCTATCATGCTTGATGACTTTATTATTATTAAAAATGTGAAAATGGTCATAATAACGAATGAGTGTCCAGACTTTTGACCTGTAGTGTAAATTATAATGTGTGTGTGTGTGTGTGTGTGTTCACCTCCTTGCCCAGAGGTAATCCGCTGCCCAGTGCACACGTCAGACCGACGACTTTGGCCACAAATGTTTTTAATGTGAGATATTCCTTCAGCACCACACCTCTCAGAATCGTCTTCATTTCAGGAATACCAGAACCTGAACACAATATACAAGCAGGAAACCCCTGATGAATTATCTACTATAGAAATCTATATGTGTGTGTGTGTGTGTCTGTGTGTGTGTGTGTCTGTGTGTCTGTCTGTGTGTGTGTCTGTGTGTGTGTCTGTGTGTGTGTGTGTCTGTGTGTGTCTGCGTGTCTGTCTGTGTGTGTGTCTGTGTGTCTGTGTGTGTGTCTGTGTGTGTGTCTGTGTGTGTGTCTGTGTCTGTGTGTGTGTGTGTGTGTCTGTGTGTTTGTGTGTGTGTCTCTGTGTGTGTGTGTGACTGTGTGTGTGTGTGTGTCTGTGTGTGTGTGTGTGTCTGTGTGTGTGTGTCTGTGTGTGTGTGTGTGTGTTCTGTGTGTGTGTGTGTGTGTGTCGTGTGTGTGTCATGTGTGTGTGTCTGTGTCTGTGTGTGTCTTGTGTCTCTGTGTGTGTGTGTGTCTTGTGTCTCTGTGTGTGTGTGTAGTGTGTGTGTGTGTTTATGTATATGCATGTGTGTGATATGTGTGTGTGCTCAGTGTGTGTGTGTGTGTGTGTGCTGTGTGTGTGGTAGTGTGTGTGTGTTTATGTATATGTATGTGTGTGTATATATGTGTGTGTGTGTGTGTGTGTCTCACCAGCTGCCTGAGGTGCTACTATGTGAGTAAATCCTGCAGAGAAACTGATGAGAACCACAGGATAACTGACCCACGCCAAATACTGCAGAATCACATTACTGTCCAAACCGCCGTACATCCACTTCTGTGCTGTAGAGTCATTACATTAAAAGTGTTTATGTGCTGTTTCAAGTTCAAAAGTACAGAGTACATTTAAAATGTTTAAAAAGCCAAAAACATTTGAAGTTGAAGTAAAACGTTTTTAAAAGTTTTCACACTTAATTGTTTTTAACCCCTTTACACTCAAATACACACACACACATACACACACACACACACACACACACACACTCATACACACACACACACACACACAAACAAACACACACATACACACACTGTCACACACACACAAAAACACTCTCACACACACACACACACATATACACACAGTCATACACAAACACACACACACACATACACAAACAAACACACACACACACATACACACACTGTCACACACACACACAAACAAACACATATACACACACACTGTCAAACACACACACAGTCATACACAAACACACATACACACACACACACACATATACACACACAGTCATACACAAACAAACACACACACACACACACACACATACACACATGCACACAAACAAACACACACACATATACACACACAATCACACACACATAGTCTCACACACATATACACAAACAAACACACACACACACACACACACACACACACACACACACATATACACAAACAAACACACACACACACACACACACACACACACACACACTGTCACACACGCAGCACACACTCTCACCTTGTAATAGAAGGGCTATACAGAAGTCCATGACAAAGCTAACCAGAGCCATGACGAGTCCCAGCAGGATGAGGAAGATCCAATCCTCGCCAACCCGCAACATGAAGAACCGCTGGCAGTACACTGCACAGACTCCACAGACACACACTACATTACCCACAATGCAACAGCGCACAACATAAAAACATCAACATCTATACCACCATTAAACTTCACTGCCACTAGAGAAAGTCACTTTATACGGTGCAGAATAAGAACAAAAACTCCCTGAAAATACCTCATTAATAAATCTATCTTTAACAGTCTGAGGCCTTTCCGTCAAGACAACTACACCTCAGAGAGAGAACACTTTAACAATATTCATCGTGTATAACTGAAACAACACACTACTCTTAATTATACGCATAATCGTGCATGTTATCACCCTTAATATGTCAATCAATCTTTGCAAGTTTGTATTCTCTCCCATCTCTGCTGATGTACAGCACACTTCAGCTTGCAGGTGTTAGCATGAGCGTGTGTGTCTGTGTAAAGTGTGTAAAGGAGCATATTTGTGCTTGTTGTATGTTCTTAAGCCTCTTGCACAAGAGGAAGTTCATTTAACAAAATAACATCATTTCTACAGTCATTTATTACACATGAATTATTCATTCTTCTCATAAACAACAAGTCTTGAGAATCTCTCTGCCTCCATAACAGAAACACACAGATGCTGTTGGTATCCACGGCAACCGTGGAAAGAGCCAATGATGACTCACCAAATGATGGAGAAAGAAGCAGCATAAGAACATGTTCAAGACAGGTGGTGTAGGCGTGACACGTGGATGTGCCTTAACACACGTAATGTTCTTATAATCACTTTTAAGCTCAATTTCAGAGCCGTCACTTTCATTTGTTTTTGAAATACAGCCACCAACTCTATCCAGACAGCAACATTAGAATGAGATGTACACACACACACACACACACTGATCTGTTAATGCAGATGTAATGAGAGTGAAGGGTTTATGTGTGTGTGTAAGTATCAGTGATGACTTCAGTTTTATAACACTACTCAAAACAAAGTTGTTTGCTTCCATCTCGCTCTCTTCATCATCTGACCCCTCATGTTCTGTTTATGGGACTGAATTTAATCTTTGTTAGCCGATCTAAAATCATTTAGGAGCAGAACATCAATAAGACCAGAGGCAAATGTGTCTGAGTGATGATATCGCATTTTTCATAATGATCAATGTTAGTGAAGCTCCTTTAAAACTGACATTTGTCAAACTACAAGCTACTCAAAATCTCAAATCGTTAAAAATCAAATCAGTAGTGGTGAAACCTACAGTCAAATTACTCATAAAACTGACAATATTTAAATGACAGAAAAACTACTGTATTTTCAGAAAATAAACAATAGTTAAACTACTCAGTTTACAGTAGTTAATCTACAGTAAAACTACTCAATTTACAGTAGTTAACCTACAGTCATACTACTCAATTTACAGTAGTTAACCTACAGTCAAGCTACTCAATTTACAGTAGTTAACCTACAGTCAAGCTACTCAATTTACAGTAGTTAACCTACAGTCAAGCTACTCAATTTACAGTAGTTAACCTACAGTCAAGCTACTCAATATACAGTAGTTAACCTACAGTCAAACTACTCAATTTACAGTAGTTAACCTACAGTCATGCTACTCAATTTACAGTAGTTAACCTACAGTCAAGCTACTCAATTTACAGTAGTTAACCTACAGTCATGCTACTCAATTTACAGTAGTTAACCTACAGTAATACTACTCAATTTACAGTAGTTAACCTACAGTCATGCTACTCAATTTACAGTAGTTAACCTACAGTCATGCTACTCAATTTACAGTAGTTAACCTACAGTCATACTACTAAATTTACAGTAGTTAACCTACAGTCAAGCTACTCAATTTACAGTAGTTAACCTACGGTCATACTACTCAATTTACAGTAGTTAACCTACGGTCAAGCTACTCAATTTACAGTAGTTAACCTACGGTCATACTACTCAATTTACAGTAGTTAACCTACGGTCATGCTACTCAATTTACAGTAGTTAACCTACAGTCAAGCTACTCAATTTACAGTAGTTAACCTACAGTCAAACTACTCAATTTACAGTAGTTAACCTACAGTCAAGCTACTAAATTTACAGTAGTTAACCTACAGTCAAGCTACTCAATTTACAGTAGTTAACCTACAGTCATGCTACTAAATTTACAGTAGTTAACCTACAGTCAAGCTACTCAATTTACAGTAGTTAACCTACAGTCATGCTACTAAATTTACAGTAGTTAACCTACAGTCAAGCTACTCAATTTACAGTAGTTAAACTACAGTCAAGCTACTCAATTTACAGTAGTTAACCTACAGTAAAACTACTCAATTTACAGTAGTTAACCTACAGTCAAGCTACTCAATTTACAGTAGTTAACCTACAGTCAAGCTACTCAATTTACAGTACCTACAGTCAAGCTACTCAATTTACAGTAGTTAACCTACAGTCAAGCTACTCAATTTACAGTAGTTAACCTACAGTAAAACTACTCAATTTACAGTAGTTAAACTACAGTCATGCTACTCAATTTACAGTAGTTAAACTACAGTCATACTACTCAATTTACAGTAGTTAACCTACTGTCAAGCTACTCAATTTACAGTAGTTAACATACAGTAAAGCTACTCAATTTACAGTAGTTAACCTACAGTAAAGCTACTCAATTTACAGTAGTTAACCTACAGTCAAGCTACTCAATTTACAGTAGTTAACCTACAGTCAAGCTACTCAATTTACAGTAGTTAATCTACAGTCATAGCTACTCAA